>NW_022436999.1:10137409-10180392 GCF_009761245.1 Sapajus apella
ATGTTGACCAGGATGGTCAACATGGTGAAACCCCGTCTCTACTAAAACTACAAAAAATTAGCTGGGCATGGTGGTGCGTGCCTGTAATCCCAGCTACTCAGGAGGCTGAGGCAGAAGAATTGCCTAAACCCAGGAGGCGGAGGTTGCGGTGAGCCGAGATCACACCATTGCACTCCAGCCTGGGTAACAAGAGTGAAACTCTGTCTCAAAAAAAAAAAAAAAAAAAAAGAAAGAAAAATAGAAATTCCTTGTTCTTCATGCCTTTAGCCATTTCCCAGAGATTACTTTCAAATCATTTTCATTTATTTGTGGCTTTTATCTTTTTGTTTTTACATGATTATTGGAGACATTGTCTGTTGACTTCCTTCTTTGGAAGATGATAATAAAATTATATAATTCTCTTTCCTGTCCCATACACCTTAACTGCCAACACACACACACACACACACACACACACACACACACACACACACACTATATATATATATATATATATACACACACACACACACACATATATATGCATTTTCCAATTTTTGAAATCTTCTCAATATATTTAGATCATAATTTTGATCAAATCAATAGCTGTTTTCATTATTATGACTAGGTAAATGCTATTTTACAACTGAGTCATATGTTATACTGTGATTTTTTTTCTATACAACATTTAGTTTTCCCTAGGGTAATCACTGTCATAAATTTTTTTTTGTTTGTTTCATATGTGATTCTTTTAAATTCATTACCAAATTCTCTTCCATTCTGTAACTCTAATCTCATCATGATCACAATAGGCAGTTATAACTTTCCGTCTTTGGAGGGATCTTTCTTTGAGCCTTCTGACTTTCTCTAGTCTGCACTATCCCAGGCTTGACTTACATCTCTCAGCCTGGTGTCTCCTTCAGCCCTGATCTCCAGGAGTCCCTTTGCCTTTCTCTTTTGTGGACTCATTGTTTCCCATATCTGTTTTGAATAAACACCTCTTACAGTAGCCTCTATAGAAAGTATGGATAAAAGAATTTTTTTGAGATTATGCATGTTTTAAAATGTCTTTCATTTATCCTTACACTTAACTGATAGCTTGTCAGAGTAGAGATTTAAAGGTTAGAAATAATTTCATGAAAACTTTGGTGTACTGTTGTTTTATCTTTGAACTTCTAATGGAACTGTTTAGAAGACTCTATTTGAATATTAATTCTTATAAATATTATGTTTTTCTTTCTGTCCCTGCTCTGGAAACATTTAGAATCTTCTTTTGGTTCTCAGTGTTATGAGGTACTATCACAAGATGTCTTTCTACGGATTCGTTTTCCTCCCAATGGGTATGTTTAATCATTTGGAAATGCTTATTTTTTACTTCTAGGATATTTTCTTGAGTTATTTGATTCATGAATTACTCTTGGTTTTATCTTTTTTCCTTTCTTGAAATTCTTATTATTTGACAATTAGATCTCCTGGGTTGGTTTTCTAGTTTTAAAGAAATCTCATTTCTACAGTTTTCTATGATTTTATCTTTTTTGCTTTATGGTCTAGAAGTTTTCCTGTACTGCAATTTCTAATCCTTCTTTTGAGTTTTCATTTCTGCTCACCTATGTTAATTTCCAAGCGCTCTTGCCTTTTCTCTGTGTTCCTTCTTATAGCATTGTGTTTTTACTTCATGAGTGCAAAATCTTCTCATGTCTTGCTGAGGATATAAAAACGTTTATGTGCAGTTTTCCTATCCCCACATAGTCTGTTTCCATCAGGATGATGTTTGGTTTGTTGGTTTTGGTCACTGCTTCTCATGTTGGAGGCTTTATGCAGATGCATTGGAATCCTGGCTGGCTGTTTTTGGCTGGACTTGTGGCTGCGGTCCTTACGTAGGGCAAACTGATTTGGTTATTTTGTGGGAAATCCTCAACATCAGTATTTTGGGGTCATTTCTATTGGGCAGCCAATTTCCTCAGAGAGGAATTTTCTCATTTGCAGCCTAGAGATTATAGCCCTTGCTCTGAGCTTTCTGAAAGCTGAATGGAGAATAGAGTTGAGGGTTTGACACTGTGTGCAAGCTTTCACATAACCCCCTGATTTCAGTATAGAACCCCTACTTTCTGCTGTTCCTTCATTGCAGGGATCCTCTCTAGTCTGTTTAAGTGTGAAAAGGGAAATTGACTGGCTCTGTGGAATTAGGGAAGGCATCTGGAGGGCTAGGTGTCCATCTGGTTCTTAAACAGACTTTCAGTAAATTCTCCAGTTTTAGCCCTTCCTTTGATCTCTCACTTCTCAAAGTATCTGGCGGTGACAATTCCTGGGATATTTAGTTCTGTAGTGCACATCAGATTATTAAGTATTTCTTTCTGTTGGTTTAAGATCCTCCAGCTGTCTTGGATCTGATGAGTTAGTACTTGTCCTATGTGTTCCAGCTTCCAAACTTTTGTTGCTGTTATGTTTTACTGTTCTGTTTGTCTTATGGCCTTATGGCTTTACACAGTCCATTTATTGTTATCTTGTGGAATTTTGAGAGGAAACAGAGGTACATACATGTGGTCAACCCTCCATGTCTGGCTGAGTCTTTCTGTTTCTTTGCATAGTTCTGTTAGTTCTGCTAGTTCATGCTCCTCTGTCATTTGTTTATTACCCAGATTTACGTAGCTCTTGATCAAAATGTTTCCATTGCTATTTACCATTTGTCTCAAGCTACTTGTCACTAGAGAATATCCCAACCTTGCTAAATCCACCAGAGGTTCACTGCCATAATATCTGTCTATTTAACCTGTAAGTCTATTCACTGTCTGCTTGGCCTCTCAGCTGTTTTGCGTGGCCTCTATTTTTTGGAAGTCCTCTGTTGTTCTACTCAGTCATTCTCTCTGCTCGTTAGATCCAGGCCTTCTCTGATACTACATCATTCCTCAAGCCTAACTCCAGCAGGATATCTCTCTCCAGTCCCTTAAGTATATGGATTATCACTGTGAAAATGATCAAGCATTGTGTCATTATGTAGGCTGAGTCAGGAGTCTAACCCTTTCACATAGGGTTATACTTTAGAGTTAAAGGAAGGCATGAAATGTACCAGTATCATGGATAAACTTGGACCTAAATATCTTCCATTTCTTGGACCTAAATATCTTCCATTTCTTAAAGTCAGGTGTCTGTTCCACTCTTTGGACTAGACATGGACAGCGATAAAGGGGTGAGATGAAAAACCACTCTCACTCATTGCTGTGAACTGAATTTAAAACAATTAGGGCTAAATTCCTCTTCTGTTAGACTTTAGTAAACAGCATTCTGTAGTCCACAGGGAATTTGTCAAAATGCTGTGTGAATTTTGTTGATAAACCTGTTATAGGTGTTTTTCAGTTTGTGTTTGAGCTAAAATATTGTCAAGTGGCATACTTCCCTGAGGCAGCCAGTGTAGGATTAGAACATATGTGTCTTTGATGAAAGCTTCTTTTCAGTTTAAATCACTAGGATTCTTGTGAAGCTGTATCTTATGAACATTGTTATGTAAGCACTGCCTTTAAAATCTTTGGCTTGAGTCTCAAGTAAATGGTCTGCTGGCTGAGAAGCAATGAAAATAAAATGTCTCCATGTTATGGTACATGGAATTTTTCTATTGTCAGGTAGAACTTTGCCTACAGAAATTTATAGTGAGGGAAATTAATAAAAATCATTATGGTTAGTAGTGTTAAAAACAAAGCTTATATACTGTTGGTGGGAATGTAAATTAGTTCAGCCACTCTGGAGAGCATTTTGAGAGTTTCTTAAAGAACTTAGTGCAGAGGTACCATTCAACCCAGAAATCCCATTATTGGGTATATAGCTGAAGGAAAATAGATCATTATAACAAAAAGATACATGTGCTTATATGTTCATTGCTGTGCTATTCACAATAACAAAGGCATGGAATCAACCTGGGTGTCCATTGATGGTGAATTGGATTAAAAAATGTGATATATATATATATATACCATGGAATACTATGCAGCCATAAAAAAGAATGAAATCATGTCTTTTGTAGCAACATGGATGTAGCTGGAGGCTGTGATCCTAAGTTAATTGCTCCAGAAACAGAAAACTAAATTCTGCATGTTCTCACTGATAAGTGGGAGCTAAACGTTGAGCACCCATGACATAAACATGGGAGCAATAGACACTGTGGACTACTAGAGG
Organism: Sapajus apella; assembly: GCF_009761245.1. Taxonomy (NCBI): domain Eukaryota; kingdom Metazoa; phylum Chordata; class Mammalia; order Primates; family Cebidae; genus Sapajus; species Sapajus apella. The sequence continues at coordinate 10,141,556 of NW_022436999.1, forward strand.
GGGAGTAAGGGGTGCATGAGTTAAAAAAACTATGTATTGAATACTATGCTCACTACCTAGGTGCAATATACCTATGTAACAAATCTGCACATGTCCTCCCTGTGTGAGATAAAAGCTGAAAAAGAAAGAATAAGAAAAATGAGAGTTTTCATTTTACCTTCAGAAAAAAAGAAAGGTTTAAAAATATCAAAATTGAAGTCTGTGTTCTCATTATTAATTGAAAATCCAGATTATCTGAGACAGAATGAGGAAGGGAGAAAGTAGTGCCAGAGGAGGTCAGAAAGGTAGTGAGACCAGATCATGAAGGGCCCTGGAGACCATTGTGTTCTGTGGATAGAGACTTCTAGAAGTATTCTGAGTAGAAAAATGACATGATATGACATATTTTAACAGGATTGCTCTAACTGTTGTGTTGAACATAAACCCTAGGGTTACAAGGTGAGGTGGAGAGAGATAATTCAGGGAGGCTATTGCAATCATTTTAGTGAAAGATGATGTTGGTTTGGGCCAAGATAGTAGCAATGGAGATTTCAGAAAGTTGTGAGACTCTGGATATGTTTTGAAAATAGAGCCAACAAGATTTGCTGACAGATTAGATGGGGGCTGTTAAAATCAAAGAGAAATCAGGGAGACTCCAAGAGATTTTTGGTTTATATATCTCTTAAGGATGGGAAATAATTTGGGGAAAGGAAAATATTTTTGAGGGGAGAGATGTGCTAGAATTAAGAGCTAAGTTTTGATAAGTTATTTTAAGTTTGAGATGGTACATAGACAGGGAAATATAGATGCCCTGTAGGCAGTCACATAGACAAATCTGGATTTCAGGGAGAGGTCCTGGCTGGTAACATACACTTGGCAATTGTTGAGATAGAGTTGATATTTAAAGTCATAGGACTGGTTGAACCCTCCTTGATATTGAGTGTGGATAGAGAAGAGGTCTAAGCACTAAGCCCTGGTGCATTCTAATATTCTAATATGTAGTGGTCATATTAGATGAGATGAGGTGAAACCAGCAAAATGACTGAGAAGGAAGTGAGTTAGTAAGGAATCTAGGAGTGAGGTATGCTGTAGGTCAGTTGAGGAAAGTGTTTCAAGGAGGGATGAGTGAGCAACCATGGGAAGCTCCTTTTACAGGTCAAGAAAGACAAGATCTTGGAATTGATCATTGGATTTTGGAGTCTGAGGGTCACTAGTGACTTTGAGCAGATTTGACCTAATCCTGGAGGCAAAAGCTCTTACAAACCCTTAAACGTCAGTTACCTCATTGGTAAAATGGGCTAGTAATATTACCTGTCTTACAGGATTGTTGTGAAAACTAAATAAATTAATTCATGTAAAATGCTCCAAACAGTGCCTAGCTCATTGTAACTGCTAAATACAGGTTTTCTGTTGTTTCTAGAAACCTCTATTCAGGTGCTCATTAATTGTCAGTCATGATCTTTTGGTAAGGTCCTGCAACTAATTAAGAATCTACCTAATTGAATGAGCATCTAGTCTTCTCTGCTAGGCTATCACTGAAGATCTTTTTCAGTGCCTCACCAAAGTATAGGTAAATTGTGGTAGTTCAGTCAGGGTGGTAGCAAAAATATTCAGGGAAAAATATTAGAGAAAGTTATAGAAAATAGTCACAGACCTTTTTGGAAGGCCGGAAGCTTTTGTAAAAGCCCCAGAATAGAAGGCAGCCTAATACCCTTTACATTTAGTTGATCAAGAAAAGCAAATAACAAAGACTGTAAAGGAGTTTACCTAAATAGCCTGTTTACTCATGTGGTCCTAAAAACTAACCTTTAATCTTTCACGAACTGGATGGCTTTCTTGGCAGGGTGCGGGGGGGTGAGGGCGGGCTAGATTTATCACCCACAAATGGTGTTTGCTTTAGGCCTCAGAACCTGGCCTTTAATCTTTACCCTTTAATGGTGTTGACTCAAAGCTTTTGTCATTTAATGTGTGCTGAATAAAGATCGGGAAGGCCAGTGTGTCAGGTCTGGTAGCCGTTAACTCCTTCGGGTTAGTGGCCAAGGACACCCCTAGTCTGTTCTTTCACTGTATTCTGTGTTTGCATGAGTTTATTCATCCATCGTGTAGCTGGGGTCTGCTGGGCAGACCCCAGCAGTAAATCTGAAAAACATGTTTACTCTATTAAGCAAGAAATGAGGTTATCACTGCATGACTTCTGCAGGATAATGTGCTGAGTCCTAGATATCACTTCTTTTATTTCTGGATGCTTATCCCTTATAAATCATGTCCAGGTATGCTTAGTCCACTAGTCTCCTGTTGGAATTCACTATATTTTCATATTCTTATTTGAAAACTGCAATTGGGTTTGCCTTAATTCTAGTCTTTTGCCAACTCTTTTTCAAACATAGCTGGCAGTGGCATAGTTATCTCTCTGGCATGTTCTTCACAGTGTTGGGATGAAACCTGAGGGGGCCAGAACGCATGAACTCATTTAGAGCTATTAATGTTTTGTTTTCTCCATGACCCATCATTTTTTAATTGCAGTAAAATACATGTAACATAAATTTTACTATCTTAACAATTTTTAAGGATATTGACAGTGGTATTAAATACATTCATAATGTTATACATCCTTAACCCCCATACAGCCTCATAACTCCTTTCAGCTTGCAAAACAAAAACTGTTTACCCATGAAACAATAGCTTCCATTCCCCTCTTCCCACCAGTCCCTGGAGACCAGCATACTACTTTCTGTCTGTATGAGTTTGACGACTTTAGGTGCTTCATATAAGTGAAATAAAAGTATTTGTATTTTTGTGACTGAATTATTTTACTTAGCTTAGTGTCCTCAAGATATCTCGATTTTATAGCATATATCAAAGTCTTCCCTTTGTAAAAGTGAACAATATTCCTTTGTATGTATATAGCACATTTTGTTCATGCATTCATCTGTTGATGGACACTTGGTTGCGTCCACTTTAGCTATTATGAATATGCTGCTGTAGACATGGGTATATAAATATCTCTTTGAGACCCTGCTTTCAATTCTTTTGGGTATCTATCCAGAAGTGAAATTGCCAGATCATATGGTAGTTTTATTTTTAATGTTTTGAGGAACTACCATACTGTGTTCCACAGTGCTTGTACCATTTCACATTCCCACCAATAGTGCACGAAGGTTTCAATGTCTCCACACCCTTTCCAACACTTGTTATTTTCTGATAGGAGCCATCTTAATGGTGTGAGGTGGTATCTCATTGTAGTTTTGATTTGCATTTCCCTGATAATTATTGATGTTGAACATCTGTTCATGTGACTATTGGCTTTTTGTATATGTTCTTTGGAGAAAGGTCTATTCAAGTTCTTTGCCCATTATTGAATCTGATTGTTTTCTATTTGTTGAGTGTTTGTTTTCTTTTTTAAATATGCCTTTTGTTGGTTTTATATCTTCTGTCAGCAGAGCTCATAGTAATCCACATTCTGCTCATTGTTATCTGTCATTCTGTGTGAAATGGGGACAGGCAGAGCAGGAGTCAAGGACTTGTGAGTCCTTTGCATCATTTGTCAACTCTGACCCACAACCAAGGAAGTAGGTGCAATGGACTGAATTGTGTCTCCCTCAAATTCATGTGTTGAATCCCTAACACTTCATGTGACTGTATGGGATACAGGGCCTTTAAGGAGGTAATTAAGATTAAATGGGCTAAATGAGGGTATAGCCCTGATCCAGTAGAACTGGTCTCCTCATAAGAAAAGGGAGAGACAACAGGACTCTCTCTCCACCGTATGAAGACACAGTGAGAAGATAGCTGTCTGCAAACCAGGAAGAGGGCCCTCACCAGAGCCTGACCATGCTGGCCCCCTGATCTCAGACTTCACACATCTAAAACTGAAAAATAAATTTCTGTTGTTCAAGCCACTCAGTTTTTTTGTTATGGGAGCTCAAATGGGCTAAGACACAAAGGTTCTTCTTACTTTCTCCTTTTTGTTGTCCGTAGCATTTTGTGTGTGTGTGTGTGTGTGTGTGTGTGCATGTGTGTGTGTGTGTGTGTGTGAGTGTATGTGTGTGTCTGTGTGCATGTGTGGATTAGTTCTTTGGGGACTTTAGATTTCCTAATAATCTGGTTACCCATGTGCCTAGAAAAATTCTCATTTATGCTTTGAGATACTGGCAGCTTTTAAACTAAATCCACCATAGTGGTTTGAGATGACCACCTAAAAGTTTCAAGAACTTATCAGAGCAACTATGAAGGCATACTTCTAGTTTATAAGATTTCTTAGCATTAATTTCTTTAATTCTCTAGAGCTGATGTCTTCCTTGCATCATTTCTTTTTCTCTCTCCCCTTATTTTTCTTCTATGCCATCCACTTGCAATATTTTCTGCTGAAACATTTTGAAATGCTTACTTTAGCATATTTGAAGCATTCATACAATATTGATCAGTATGTAGCCTTTGTCTTTTTTTTGTGAGACAGAGTTTCACTCTGTTGCCCAGGCTGGAGTGCAATGGCATGATCTCAGCTCACTGCAAGCTCCACCTCCCATGTTCAGGTGATTCTCCTGCCTCAGCCTCCTGAGTAGCTGGGATTACAGGTGTGCACCACCATGCCTGGCTAATGTTTGTATTTTTACTGGAGACAGGGTTTCACCATGTTGTCTAGGCCAGTCTCAAACTCCTGAACTTGTGATCTGCCCACCTCAGCCTCCCAAAGTGCTGGGATTACAGGCATGAACTACCACACCAAGCTGCCTTTGTCGTTTTTAGAGCTGTGTAAGTCTATAATGGCAAGTAGAAAGCCTTACCTATGCCTCTAATTTGCACATTGACAAAATACGCCAGTACTGCAAGGACTTTTATTTTTCCAAATCATGTTTTTCTTAATGTGGGAATTTCTTTCTTCTTTAATTTTATGTCAGAGAGCACTCAAAACCATTTAACTATTATTTATAGTCTGTGGAAATCCATAATTGGTACTCTAACATCAGAGTACACAATTATGTCTACAAGCCTTGATTAGAAGCTGTATTGTGGTCATATGATTCAGACTGTGGACCACCTGTCATATGTGCACAAAGAACAATGGCTTTTTACTGGGAATTTAAGGACTAAAAGAAATCAGGTCTATGTGTGAGGGGTGCTGGGATGGGGCTGGTTAATATTTTATTTCTCTGTCTTTACCTGTGAAATATAGAATGAGTATGTGTCAAAATCTATATACCTATATAACATATACATATATATATATGTGTATATATATATATATATATATATATATATATATATGTATATTTTAGGCTGACACAAATTTGATGCTGAAGAATACTCATAATACTCGAGGGGAAAGGATAAATATAACAGTATACATTGGGAGAATTTTGAAAGAGGAGAAGGAAATATTTAGATGAAGAGTTAAATATGCAAGCTACAGTTACACAAAAGAAAGACCATATGGTTTAATGCCATGCATTAGTTTGTTTTAAAGCTTTTGTAGTTTATTTTCAATTTAAAATGAATGTGTGCTTTAATTAGTGTTGAAGTGGGCTAGGGAAACATATGTCTTTTAGTTAAACAGTAATTTACATTGTATTCTCTCCCTTGGTCTTAGTGATAGATCTAAATTCTGGTTAACCAACAAAATGTGGTCCACAGACACCAAGCCAACCGATCAATTTCTTGTTTGCTTATTTTTATATTTTCACTGAACTATGACAAAAAAATTGTACATAGGTATAAAGGGTACTGGTTGATGTCTTCACATACTTATACATTCTTAAGTGATTACCCCATGAAGCTAATTAACATATCCATCACCTCGCAGTTACCTTTTTATGTATATGTGTATGTTAAGAATACTTAAGATCAACTTTCCTAGCAAATTTCAAGTATATACGATTATTAACTATAGTAACCATGCTGTACATTAGGTCTTCAGAACTTATTCATCTTACAACTGTAAGTTCATATCCTTTGATCAAATCTCCCCATTTCCCCCACTTCCAAGTCCCTGGAAGCTACATTTCTACTGTCTGATTCTATGAGTTAAACTTTTTTAGATTCCCCATGTAAGTGAGATCATGCATTGTTTTTCTGTGCCTGGCTTGTTTCCTTCAACATAATGTCCTGCAGGTTCATCCATGTTATTGCAAATGGCAGCAGGAGTTTCTTTTTTTCAAGGGTTAATGATACTCATATGTATATATATATTCATGTGGGCCACATGAATTTTAGAATTGTTTTTCTATTTTTCTGAAAAATGTCATTGGAATCTTAATAAGGATTGCATTGCATCTGATGTGTAGATGCCTTTGGTGGACATTTTGACAATATTAATTCTTCCAATCCATGAACATTGGATGTCTTACATTTATGTGTCTTCTTCAATTACATTTACCACTGTTTTATAGTTTACAGTGTACAGATTTTTCACTCCATAAGTTTATTTCTAAGTATTTTATCTTCCTTGATGCTATTATAAATGGGATTGCTCTCTTAGTCTCTGCTTTAGATAATTCATTGTTAGTGTATAGAACACAACTGATTTTTGTATGTTGATAATATATACTGCAACTTTACTGAATTTATTTTAGTTTTAACCTTTTTGTCATGGAGTCTTTATGGTGTTCTATAAATAAGATTGATCATGTCATCTGCAAACAGCAACACATTTACTGGCTCCTTTCCAAATTGGATGTTATTTATTTATTTTGCCTAATTGCACTAAGACTTCAGGTACCATATTGAATAGAAGTGGTGAGAGTGGGCATTCTTGTTTTTCTAATCTTACAGAAAAAGCTTTAAGATTTTCACCATTAAATATAATGTTAGCTGTGGGCTTGCTATATATGGCTTTTATTGAGTTGAGCTATATTCTTTCTATACCTAACGTGTTGAGAGCTTTTAATGAAGAAATATGTCAAATGCTTTTTCTGCATCTATTGAGATAATCATAAAAGTTTTACTTTTCATTCTGTTAATGTGGTGCATATTTTTTGATTTGTGCATGTTGAACTATCCTAGCATCCTATAAAGAGATTGTGCTTGATCATGGCGTATTGTGTATGATCCTTTTAATATGCTGTTGAATTCAGTTTGCTTGTATTTCGTTGATGGTCTTTGCATCTGTGTTCTTCAGTGATACTATATACAACCGATACTTAACAGGTTGAAAATGTGCTTTGTTTCTTTTCCTGTTACATTTTGTGTAACTGAAAACAAAGAATTTATAGATATTAATTTATTAATCATTAAGTCACATGCTTATTTAGAATATTCACATATATGCATATCTATTATATAATGTAAATTTGCGTTTGAACACATATTTGTGTCTTTAGTGCTTTGACATACCTCTGTCTATCTAGATGGATACACATACAGATAAAGATGTAGATGTAGCTATAGATATAGATATAAATGCAGATATCTAGGTGTAAGGATAAAAAAAATCAAGTAAAATTATTTTCCTGCCCTGAAAACCTCAGTGATTTCAAAGGAAGACCACTATATGTAATTGAATCTAAAAATGCACTGTATAAGGTGGGACCCAGAATGTGTATCATTTGCGTTATTATATCATAGGATAATAAGTCAGAAAAAGAGCTTTTGTTCTAGACATACTCATATAGTCCTGCCTATGTTACACAGTTGTTATGAGATCCAGTCAAATAACATTGTAAGCATGTTTTAAGCTTTTAAGCACAAAATTATTGTTACTATTCTCAGAATATTCACAATCCAGCCCCTATGTATCTGTTCCTGTCAGAAGAGTCAACTTAAGATGTATTTTATTCTTCAAATCTTGCTCACAGGACTGTTAGATAAAAAGTCTGTCCTTCTTTGTCCATTCTGAAGACAAGTCATAACTAGGCTGGTGGACCTCAAGAGACAGGTCAATCATGACTCATTCAAGTCTTTCAGAACAGCAGTGAAATGGATGGGGAGCTGTTTCTGGGTGGTTTTTACTCTGCTTTCTTCAGGATGGTTATCTGTTCTTCCTGTGTCCAGAGGTGTAGGGCTTTATTGGGTCATTTATGGCCATGAGAAATCATTCGACTTAGTCCAGATTTCCCAGAATGCTGATGATTCATAACGAGATAAAACCAGGCTGAAGCCATCTCCAAATCCTTCTCCATCATACTCAATTTCTAGGTGATAGCGAAAGCATTTTCTTTCCTTTACATACTGAGCATTTTCTTCCCATTACTTAGTGGCCTGTTAGATACTACACATTCAGTTAAGGTTTTGAGATTATACCTATAAAATTATGAAAGCATAATTCATATTTTCCTGTATTTTAAAACACAAATTTTAATTTATCTTCTTTCTATTTAGAAAAGTTACAGGTTTTTAGCTCTTATTTTTACATTGGATCAGTGAGTAAGTTTTTGATAGCAAGAGAGTGAAAAACGAATCCTCACATTCCTGCAACCGTGTTTAATCATGGAACATGCTGAACCACATTTGACTGATTTTTGTTTTTGAACTAATGTCAGCTTCCCCAGTCTGTGTTTTGCAGCTTTACAACAAAGGATAAAAATAAAATAAATGTTTGGGAAAGTACTTCGGGATAGCTAAAGATAGAGAGCCATACAAAAGCACATAGGCATTGGTAGGAACGACAAATTAATTGTGCTGCCTTTAAGTGATAACACAGAGCAATTAATGCATTTAATAGCTTTATTGAAACAAAAAGCTCTTTTGCAGTTTGCATAATTTCTTTGTGTAATAAGAATGTTTTGTAAGTTTATAAATGAATGCACAACCTCTGACTTAGGGAGTTTTGGTAATACATATCTCTCTGTGTTATTATTTTCATTTCCAGACAGTATTTGTTTCCTTATTGCATAAATCCAGATCTGAGGTCCTAATGAAATAAATTATTATAAGTAGTTAGGGGAAGGCAGGAAAATGAACTTCTTTTAAAAAATATAATGGCTTTGAATAATTGATTGGTATTTCAGATTTCATCATTTACAACTCTCATTTTCAAGATTATAATGTTTATTTCTTGATATGAACATACCCTAAATCAGTTCGTTTCAAGAATTTTTTTCTTTTTAACCCAGAGCGACACTGAATCCATTGATTTTTAAGTGGCACTGGTTTGTAAAAGATTCTTGAGGGATTAGCTTGGAACTCGGGGAGGCATAAGGCGGGTGAGCAGGCAGGACATCACACTGTAAGTTACATGAGGGTTTGGTACCTCGTTATATGCCTAGCACTTAGCCCACTTGACACTTTGGAATAAATGAATGAACAAGTTCACCCTCATCCCAACATCCCTGCTTTAACTTGAGAAATTCTGTTTTCCCCATTTTGTTTATCGTACTCAGAGTAAGTTTTTCAGAGTTTACTAGAGAATTCCAGAAACGAAGTAAACTTCCCTGGGGGCTGCTGCTCTGTTGCTGCTACTGATATATATTAGTATGCAAGCCGTTTTCTCTCCAGCACCTGCCTCCTTTCCCCATCCCTTTACATTATTCTTCCTAAGCCTCCAGCTACCCTGTACCATTTGCCCCAGTAGGAGTTGGTATCCTAAAGTGCTGATTGAGCACAGTCTTCATTCCCACATTCAACAGGCAGCATGATCAGAAAGACTGCCAACTCGTCGTAGAGATGGGCAAGTTCCCCCAAAGCTGTCATGCACTGTATAAATGCAAGGTATTAGTAATAGTTTAATATAGAAGTTTACTGATTTGTCAAAGCAATTGTATCACCTTGCCAGAATTGGACAATATCAGATATCCTGGACTTTGGTTCTCTGGTATGCCTTCCTAAGCCTTCGCTGACCTGTCTCTCTCTCCCCTTGGTTTGAAGATGCTATATTTAAATTTAATCACGCCCAGTAGACTATTTGACCCTAAGCACTCTGGGACAGAGAAAATGATTAGTCCTCTCACAGTGTCCTTAGGTGATACATCATGAGCAGGTCAATGATAATAAGAGTAATCATTAGTACTTTCGTGATGGGCCACATAGATCTGTGTATTATTTCGTTTGACAATGAATAGCAGACTCCTAGGATGTCAGCTATGAATCTAAGAGCTTTAAATACGTTGATTCATTTCATCCTAATAGTAACCTTGTGAGATAAATGTTATTATTATTGATATTTTACAGAAGAGGGAAAATTGAGCACAGAGAGATTAAGTAACTTGCAGAAAGCCACCCAGCTAGTAAGGCGTGGAACTTGGTAAAGCAGTCTTGCTCATGTTTGGAATGTGAGATGCTCTCAGTCTAATCATCTCTGCAATGTTCTAATTTCCATGTATCCCTGTGAGTCTCAGAAATGCATTTCTAATTTTAGAAAACATATAGAAAAAGACCTAGAGCAGTTATATCATTATTAAAGTATTATCTCTAGGGAAGTAGTATACTTGTTTTCTAATGAAAATAGCTTCATTTTCTCTGATTGTAAAAATAATACATACTTGTGAAGAAAAATGAAACAATACAGAAAATACAAATGAGAAATAATAATTATTGGAAGCTTCACTACCTAGTGGCATTTGAGTGAGTATGCTTCCTGATATTTCTCTAGGCACATGTACATATATAAATGTAGCATTTTTATATATGAAACTATACTACAACTTTTTTTGTAATCTGTTTCTATGCTTACAATGTGTTGTGGATATCTTTCTGTGGCCGTGAATACAAATAAGTATATACCATGATTTTGGATTGGCTGCATAGTGCTGCTTTGTATAGCTGTACCATTCTTTAAGCAATTCTATATTGAAGAACACTTAAATTACTTACAATATTAATATTATAAATAATATTATGATAAACATGATTTTCATAAGTCTTTTGGTATGTGGACAATTACCTATTTAGGAGCAAATTTCTAGAAATAAGATTTTTAGAACAAAGGTTATGCATTTTTTAATTTGAGTATATATTCTCAAACATGAAAGACTGGAATGATAACACTCTACTGACATATTTTGAGTGTGTCCATTTCTCTTATTCCTTGCAAATGGTAATTTTGTCAATTTAAAAATACCTCTGCTCGTCTGAACTTGAATTTGTTGTTTGGTTTTTATTTTGGATATTTCAGTGATTAGTGAAGTCGAAAGTATTTATTATGTTTATTGAGCATTTGTAAGTTTTGCAAATTGTCTATTATGTCCTCTATCCATTGTTTTTATTAGTATGCTATTTCTTTTCGATTAACTTTTGTGATCTTTTTTTAAAATATACTAGTGATATAAGCCTTTTGTTTAACTGATGTTTTGCAAATAGTTTTTCCAGATAACGATGGATTCTTCAGGCTTGTTTTAGTAACTATTTACTTATTTTTTGCCAAGTAGAAATTAAAAAAATTTTTTGAGACAGAATCTCACTCTGTCACCAGGCCGGAGTACAGTGGTGGCAGTGGCACCTCCTCGGCTCACTGCAGCCTCCACCCCCTGGGTTCGAGCGATTCTCCTGCCTCAGCTTCCTGCGTAGCTAGGACTACAGGCACACACCACCACGTCCAGCTAACTTTTTTGTATATTTAGTAGAGATGGGCTTTCACCATGTTGGCCAGGATGGTCTGAATCTCTTGACCTTGTGATTCCTCCACCTCAGCCTTCCAAAGTGCTGGGATTACAGGCGTGAGCCACTGCGCTCGGCCGAAATTTTAAATTTTTATATGGTCAAACAGACTTTTTCTTTTATGGTTTTTCGCTTTTGGGGACTTCTTTACTTGTAGAGTTGTCTGTTGTACATTACATTGTAGAAATGGCTTCTTCTTCTTCTTCTTTTTTTTTTTTTTTTGAGACAGAGTTTCGCTCTTGTTACCCAGGCTGGAGTGCAATGGCACGATCTTGGCTCACCGCAACCTCCGCCTCCTGGGTTCAAGCAATTCTCCTGCCTCAGCCTCCCTAGTAGCTGGGACTACAGGTGTGTGCCACCAAGCCCAGCTAATTTTTTGTATTTTTAGTAGAGACTGGATTTCACCATGTTGACCAGGATGGTCTCAATCTCTTGACCTCGTGATCCACCCACCTTGGCCTCCCAAAGTGCTGGGATTATAGATGTGAGCCACCGCGCCGGGCCAGAAATGGCTTCTTAATGGGACCCAGAGCCAGGACATGTAACCAATACGTATATGTCAATTGCTTTAAAGTTTACTAAGCGGTCTCACAAACACTTTCTTAATTAAATTAATACTTTAACATTATTATTAACATTCTTCAGATGAGGAAACTGAGGCAAAGAGAATACCTTAACCTTCCCATGGCTTCCCCAAATCACATATCTAGTAAAGATTACAATATAGGCCAATCTGATGCCAAAGCCATGCTCTTAGTCATGACTCTATACTAGGATCCTTTAGACAGATGGAACAGCAGAGAAAGAGGAAGGTCAAATGGCCTGCCTCATGCTGAACAGCATTTCCCCCTTTTGACAGAAAGATTAGGAACTGAATTCTTGACTGTTAATATGATCCTTCTTGTAGTAATCGGATTCCAGTTCAGTCTTTTGAAAGAAATTTCAGTGGAAAATCAATTAGATGTTAAAAGAAAAGAGCCATAGGAATGTTAAGGTATTAAGAATAATGTGGGGTATGCTTTAGGTTTTAAGAATTAAGAGGATGATGTCCAAGTAGTTAAATGAATTTGTGGAAATGGGTCAATGAAAGAGTACCACGTCAGAGTGCTTGGTCCACTTGCAGGCAGGCATATTGAATGAATTCTCTCATCTCCTTTCCAATAAATGGAGCAAGTATTAATCAGGATTTTACATGTACAATTAGAAAGGGTTTTATTCTTGGTGTTATACTGGATTTTCAGGCAGATAAATTTCTCATTCACAGGACACTTTCAGTCTTCAGGTCAGATTTTGTTCTTCTAACAAAGAGGTATATGGATTTTAGTTGATTTACATCATTAATTATCAGCATTTGAGTGGATGCATAGATATTTTGGGCAAAGCTCTGTATTTGAGATAATGCAAAAAAAAAAAAATCCAACAAACCATTTTTGCCTTTTTTGTCCCCCTTTAAAGATAAATTTGAGTAGGGAGCAGTAAATGCATGATTTTTGGTCTTGCAATGAAATAAACAGAGCTGAGTCTCATAAAAATAGATTAGGAAATTCAACACAGAACAAAAGAAGCTGTATAACAATGTAAAGCTGTGTGTGAAATAAAGCAGAACTTACTATGGCAAAACAAAGCATCAACATTTTCTGATATAGTGTCTTTCAGGGCAGTTCAATATATTTTAAATTGTAGAGTAAGTTTCAGTTTTTATGTTAGTTTGTATTTCAATTTCATTGATGTGAATCATCAAACCCCAATTTCTAGCATTTCTAGAAAATGAACCTCTTTAGCTCTCACATGAATTCTAGAATCTTGAGGATTCTTCTCAGTGATCAAGTTGTTAAAAAATTGCCTAGGTATACAATGTGAGCTCTGCTATTTTTAACTTCGTCTGGACCTCTTTCCTTACGGTTGAAATAAATCAATCATTTGTTGGGACTGAGAGCCGTGAAGGATGAGAAGACTGTTTTCTGAGCCTCAGCGTTTATTTGCACCTGTGCCCCACTGCAGGAATATTGGCATGACCCTCTGTTGAGCTGTGCTTCTCTCCTCTCAAATCAGACATCCAGTCTCAGAGCCTCTCTGTGTGCTCAAATCTCATTAGTAGTGTTTTCTAGCTTGGAGGTTTTCAGAATCCGCTGTTTATGTGGCAGTGGAGAAAGACATTTTTTCTCATCAGAAAAGCAGAGAAGGCGCCTCAATGGCACTACACACTTAATTGTTTTACTGTTCTAATAAAAAGGCTTCGTTGAACCAGGGGCTTTCCCCTGAAGTCCATTATTTCTCACATCACGTTTGTTCTCTCTATTAAAATAAAGCAGTGACCCTAAGAAGAAGCGTTTGACAGTATTAGAAAGAACACATTGAGGAATTTGTATGCCTGAGAAATTTATTGTCTTCCTTTTGGTAGTGTTCCTCCAATTAACCAATTATTCAGGCTATGGTTGTGGTTAAGAACATGAACATCAGCCACACTTGGATTCAAATCCTGGCTAAGCCACTTACTATACAGGTGACTTTGGCAAGTTGCTCATTTCTAAAGCACAGTTTTTCATTTATCAAGTAGGGGTTATGACACCTATCTCAAATTAAAGTTGTAGTTAAGATTAAATGAAGCAATGTATGTAAAATACTTTCATGGTACTGCCTAATATAAGAGATGTTCAATAAAAACATTTTATTACTATTTTTAATCACTGATTGTTACCAAAGTGTTGGTGCTTTCATAAATAGCTAACTTTTAGAAATGTTTCTTGGAATAGAATTTTTTCCATTTATGTACACTTTCACTTTAATATAAACTGGGATCTTGCTTGATACAAAGAATAAAATATGTAGCCCTTGTTCTAAAGGAGCGCAGAAGATAAATAATTCCACCTTTACTTTTACTTCCTTTACTTGTTTAAATATCATATGTGCATATTTACGGCATTTGTAACCCTTGACTCTACAGGAAAAGAATATAAGCATGCTACCCATAAAAATTACATTTCTTACAGTATTTTTTCCATCACATCTCTTCTAGAGATGACAGTAGTTTGGAACTTTAGAGACCTTAAGTATTCTAGCCAATGTGTCATGCCAAAACATATAGTCCCCACTCTCAAGAAACAGGGAGGGAAGAACTTAGAAGAATATGCAAATTTAAATAGTGAGTTTATGGCATTAGTTCAATGAAGAGGAAAAAAAATACAATGAGTTCTATGCAAATAATTAGTAAGAATCTCACATGAGTTTGGCCGTTTCCAAAGTTGCAAAGCCAGTTAGGCATATGCGACTTTTCACATATTGCTTAACTGGAGCAGGAAGATTGACAGGAGCAGGTTGACACCTGTGGTGCATTGGTCTGATTTTATAGAAACTTATTGTCAGTTCTATGCCAGGCACTGGCTCAGATGAGAAATACAAGGTTACTAAAACAAAGCTTTCGTTCTTCAAGGAACATAAAATCCAAAATCCAATGGGAATTTACCAGATAATTTATGTTTGAGAAATTGCTTCCAGCCTGTCCTCACTGTTCAAATGGTGAGATATGCATGTTTACCGCATGGCTATCTCGTGAGTGTTGTCTAGCCTATTTGGGCTGCTGTAAGAAATTGTCATAGTCTAAGGACCTTATAAACAATTAAATTTATTTCGTGGTTCTGAGAAGTCCAAGATCAAGGTATCAGTGGTGTCTGGTAAGAGTCTGCTTTCTCATAGATGGTGCCTTCTAGTTTTATACTCACATGATGGAATGGGCAAAGGACCTCCAAAGAAACACATGCATGTAATATGCTTTGTATACGTATAAAATATATGTCAATGTGAGAGGAGAGAGATCAATAAGATTTTTATCTCTTCCAATGGAAAATTCCTAGGAAATTAGCAGTGATTTTCCAATGGAAAATTCCTAGGAAATTAGCAGTGATTAGCAGAAAAAAAATGATTATAAAACCACAGTATACACTAGCCTCCTTTTTAATGAGGTTTTATATAAGATCATTATTTTAAATATCTGTCTCCAACTGTCTCTCTGAGTACAGTTTTATTTAATTTTATTCTGTGATTGGAGTTCTATGATGATACAGAATCCTTGTAGTGTTCTCTATCTCTATTCTTTTATTGTATCTCTTTCAATTTATAAGGGTGGCTTGGGGGCCTCCAGAAAATATAAACATGAGTGAGACTCTCTCAGACTACATTAGGCCAACATAAATGATGACTCACCATGAGTAACTCAGTTGAGATGGTTATTAACGATTTCTATTTTTGTGGAAGGAATATGGTTAGACTGCAAGAGCTCTTTATACATCATTAGCAAATTTAATTTTTGTAATAATCTTTCATATGTTTTTCAATTTTAAGAAAACACATGAGAGTGGTATTCATCTACTTTTGAAAATTCAGCCTTTTTCACTCTGATTACGTTCATTACGGGGATTTTTGTGAATGTGTTTATTGATGCTCTCTCAAGCTTGAGGCTGAAGTGAGAATTAATTTTTGATTTTTATATAAATGATGAGGCATTTTAGCTGGGATGTTTGAGGCTAACATTGTTGCTTCTCTATTCAAGATTATACTATGGGATGAAAGCCAAGAACAATTTTTTAAAAAAGCCTTAGGGGTGTTTTACTGTCCTATAGTTGCTTTAAAGATGAATAAAATTTTTTGACAAACTATGTTATTTTAGGTAATGAGTATGAGTCATTAAGAAACAATGCTTCTTCTAGTATAGACTAAAAATCATTTAAGCTTGGATTTTATAATCTTACTTTGCAGTTTCTCCCAAGCACTATAATTATTCTAGGTGGTTATGCAAATTGAATTTAGAAAGAGTCCCTACTAATTAAATAAACCATTGCTACAGTACCTAAAATTCTGAATCAGTTGCTCACTGATCTCTAAATATAAAAAGTTTCCCATTTATTTTAACACATGATCTGTTTTTGATTTATATCAGTATTGATTATTCCTGGCTAATGTTATATTCAAGGCCAACAAGATGCATCAGATTTATTCTGTGGCTTCATTTATCTTGACAAATCACTATCTTACCCCATATATTTTTACTCCTTAGAAAATTTTAACCAAGTTCAGATTTAGAAGTAGCCGTTTTTCTTTTCTTTTCTTTTCTTTTCTTTTCTTTTCTTTTCTTTTCTTTTCTTTTCTTTTTTCTTTTCTTTTCTTTTTTTCTTTTTTTGACAGAGTCTCCTTCTGTCACCAGGCTGGAATACAGTGACGCCATCTCGATTCACTGCAACCTCCGCCTCCTGGGTTCAAGCAATTCTCCTGCCTCAGCCTCCTAGGTAGCGGAGACTACAGGCACCCACCACCATGTCCAGCTAATTTTTGTATTTTTAGTAGAGATGGGGTTTCACCATGTTGACCAGGATGGTCTCAATCTCTTACCTTGTGATCCACCCACCTCAGCCTCCCAAAGCACTGGGATTACAGGCACGAGCCACCATGCCTGGCCAGAAGGCATTTTATGTAGATGTTATTGGAAAATATAGATACACTTGTTAGATAATTCTACTCAATTTAAGATAAGAAAAACTTAAAACATTTTGCTCTCTGTAGCAATTTATATTCCCAGCAGGGGTTTAACCTTAAGTAGACAGACATACCAATCTGTGAAACTTGAAGGGGACTGACTATACCTTACTGCCTGTAAATTTCTTCAACGTCAAAAAAGATAGTTGAAGCTTTCTATTCTCATTTTCCACACTTAAAGTGGTTTATAAAAACTATTAATTTTGTATATAACTATGTCATATTTGTGCATGAAACATTGCTGTTAGAGACAATTATTAAAAGAAATCAAGATGGCGGGGCATGGTGGCTCATGCCTATAGTCCCAGCACTTTGGGAGGCTGAAGCTTGTGGATCTCTTGAGGTCTGGAGTTCGAGACTAGCATGGCCAACATGGTGAAATTCATTTCTACTAAAAGTACAATAAATAGCTGGGCATGGTGGCAGACACCTGTAATCCCAGCTACCTGGGAGGCTGAGGCAGGAGAATCCCTTCAGCCTGGGAGGCAGAGGTTTCAGTGAGCTGAGATTGTGCCATTGCACTCCAGGCCAGGTGATAAGGGCAAAATTCAATCTCAAAAAAACAAAATAAATAAATCAAGTTATAAGAGGAAGTAAATGACAGTAAGGCAAGATAAGAGAAAGTAGCAGACTGGATTCTGATGTAATTCAGCAAACAGTCTTAGTACAAAAAGACCAAGAAGAAAAGGATTTGGTGGTTGTCACCAACCAAATTTCTATTTATTATAATAAAAATTGGAAAAAATATTAACACTGAATTTACTGAGATTTATGTGTGGAACATTTTAATGCATTTTATTGTTCTTTTACATGCACTATCTCATGTCATCCTCACAATAACCTTAACAGGTAAACAGGCTTAGGAAAAAATAATCTTGAGTCTTATTTTGTAGGTAGTATAACAGAGGTGTGTCTTTAAAACACTTTTTTTTTTTTTTTTTTTTTTTTTTTTTTTTTTGAGACAGAGTCTCTGTCTCTCAGACTGGAGTGCAGTGGCACGATCTCGGCTCACTGCAACATTTGCCTTCTGGGTTCAAGCGGTTGTCCTGCCTCAGCCTCCCAAGTAGCTAGGATTACAGGTGCCTGCCACCACAGGCAGGTAATTTAAAAAATATTTTTAGTAAAGACGGGGTTTTACCATGTTGGCCAGGCTAATCTGGATCTCCTGGCCTCAAGTGATCCACCCACGTTGGCCTCCTAAAGTGCTGGGATTGCAGGTGTGAGCCACCATGCCCAGCCACTTTACAGTTTTTGAATTAAGAAAAATATAGCTAGTTAAGAGCCTTCCTCCAGTAATCTGACATGCTGATGTTTTTTTTATATACAAAATGTTCCCAAATAATTGACCCACTGTTCTATTCTCCATTCTATTTTATTGATCAAGTTCTCCTTTTCTGAATCAATGTCATGTTTTGTTAATTTTTATATCCTTGTAATATATTTGGTATCTGGTAGGGTACAATTCCAGGCTTTGGCTATTTCTGATCATTTACTCTTCTGTATGAATTTCAGAATTATCTCATCAAGTTCCATGAAAACATTCTATTGGGCTTTTGATTAAGATTGTGTTGAATTTATAGGTTAAATCAAGATCATTGCGATGTTTATACCATCAATATTTCCCCTCCTTGCACATGGTATACCTTCATTTATTCATGTCTTCTTGTGTGTCCTTCACTCAACGAATATTTTTAAGCACATACTATTTTAGGGTACCGTTCTTGGGGTTGGGGATACATCATTGTTTAAATACCCCTATTCTTCAGTAATAGTTTATATTTCAGTGAGGGAAGAGAGAAAATAGAGAAATATGTACCCCAAAACCTAAAATGCAATAAAATAAATAAATGGAAAAAAAAAGAAAAAGAAACAAATATATGATATGTTCCATTGTGCTGCAGTAAAGTAGGGTATGGGATGAGAGAACAATAGGGGTGTGTGTGTGTGTGTGTGTGTGTGTGTGTGTGTGTGCATGCACACATATACCCTGTTTAATTAGGGGAGTCCTCTCTGATAAAGTAACATTTGAATCAGGGAAAAAAGTGACCCATGTGACTATCTTGAGAAATAAGCTGCTTTCCGGAGGGAACACCAGTGCAAAACTGTGAGCTGGGAAGCTGCCTGATGTGCTCAAAGAACAGTACAGAGCCCAGCACAGTTAGAGTCGTGAGAGAGAGGAAGAAACATTTTGTAGTTGTCGCCATAAAGATCTTGAATATTTCTTGTTAGGTTATTTCCCAGGTATTTTACAACCTGTGCTCTGATTATCTATTTTATGTTCTTTCTAAAACTACCTTTCTAATTTGTTATTGCTGGTGTGTAGGAGAATTACTGATTCTTGTTTGCTGATTTTATATCCTGTCACATTACTGAACTTAGTGCTGGTATTTTAGCAGTTGATTCTATTTGTTTTTTTAAAATTAACTGACAATCTTACATAATGACTATTTGTCTCCATCCTAGACTCTTTTATTAATATTTTTTCCTTGTCTTAGTATTTTTCTAGGACACTCCGTAAAATATGCACTATTATCTATGAAAATGAGCATCTGTTTTCCTTTCTCTAATTTTAATGAAATGCCTCCAATTTCATACTAAAACATGGTGTTTGCCATTTCTTTAATAAAACAGGCAATTTTTCTTCTATTTATAATTTTTAAGGTTTTTGAAAATCAAACTTTTTAGCATTTATTAAGAAGCTTGTGTGTGTAACATGTTAATATAGTGAATTGCCTTATATAGAACTGTTTTTCAATTCTTGGTCATGTACTGATTTAAAAAATATCAAGTGTCTATAGGTACTGGTACTGTTCTGGGCACTTGAGTTACGTTAGTGAACAAAACACTCAAAAATTCCTGGAATAATGGAGCTGATATTCTAATGATGGGAGGCAAAAAATAAGCAATACATATTACAAAAGAAAAAACTGTATTTTTAGTTAGAAGAGATAAGTACAATGGCAAACAGAAAGAGCAGAGCGTGTAAGGAGCGGAGTGTCGTTGGGGGGCTTGTACTCTGAGTTAAATGGGCTGATGCTGCAGGTTCTAAGCAGCAGCATGGCGTGACCTGCCTGTGTCTCTGATGGCTTGTTCTGTACAAATAGACTGTGTGGGTGTGTGGGTGGTGGATGAGCAAAGAAAGCAAGCAGAGACATATAAGGAGCTTATTGTGGGAAGGAGGTGATGGAGGTTGACCTGGTGGATGGCAGTGGGGTTGAAAAACATCTACTTCTATTTTGAAATAGAGGTAACTGGATTTTTTTCTGACCAATTGCATATAAGATGTGAGAGGAAAAGAGAGGGAGATTGAGGTTTTTGGCCTGAGCAACCTGATCATGATGTTTCTTTCTTTTAATAAAGAGCTGGATTGATTTGCTAATAATTTATTTAGGACTTTTGCCATGTTACTCATCATTAAAATCGTGTGAGAACTTTCTGTCCTTCCATATGCCTTGTCTGGTTATATTAGCCTTTAAAAATACGTAGCATAGTGTTTTGTATGTTTGAGAGCAGCTTGGCTACAATTAGTTTTCTTTAACTTAAAAGTTTGGTTAAGTTTGCTCAAAGAGTCATTTGGACCTGGTTAGGTAGTAGGTCAATGTGTCGGCGTCCCTGAGACCACCCCCAAGTTTGGTGATTTGCTAGAAGGAGTCACAGGACTCCATACTGTCATACTCATGACTAAGATTTATTATAGCAAGAGAACACAAAGCAAAATCAACAAAGCACAAAGGCACATGGGCCAAAGTCTGGAGGACACAGGGCACAAGCTTCTAAAAATTCTCTCGCAGGGAGTCACACAGGACAAGCCTGATTCCTCCAGCTCCAGCTGGACATGGTGTGAAGTGTTGTCTGCCAGGAGGGCTCCAGTCTGTGCCTCTGGCTGTTTGCAGCTTTATGTTCCTTCTTTGTTTAGCTGCTGTCTCCTATCTTTTAGGGATTCCTAATAATTTCCCTGATTCTGAGGTTTACTGAGGATTCTTCCTCTAGGTTTCAACAAGCTGTTTTTAATTTCTAGGAATTTGGGGTGTGAAGGAGAGATCATAGCATGTTGTAAGGCTACCGTCTTGGCCAGGGAGGCCCTTTTTGTGTTACTGTGTAGGCAGGTGAACAGGAAGCAGGTAGGTGTTTGAAAGTCAGCCCTATCTGTCTGTCATATCTGTGCTCATCTCTGCTCCCTTGACAAATCACAAAGTAGTCAACTTCTTTGAGTTTCAGATTCCTAACCTGTAAAATGGAGATCACTGTAGTCCTGTAAAGATGAAATGAATTCAAGAATGACAGCCTCCTATTTACTACGTATTGATGCTTAACATTGTTTTGTTTTCTTCCCTTTTCCTGTCAAATAAAATGAAATATACAGTTAGACAAACTGAGCTGAAAACATATAGAATCCATTACCTACAGAGGTTTGTTTAGTCTGTATATATAATTATGTTTGAAAATAATTTAAGTAACATCTTTGTGGATAGATTCATAATGGAGTGTCAAGGAGACCCTTGGGATGCTTGGGAATGTATCTTTAATATTTTGAAGATGTCATTGTGGTAGAAGATGACCTTCATCTTGCACAATGCCCTCATGTGGCTAACAGCAGGAGAGCATTGACTATTGGTTGATCCACTAAAGTTCTTTATTATGCTGTTACGCAGGGCAGGGGCCCAGAGCAAGTTGCACATGCTGCTCTGCTTTGTGCTTGTCACTTGCCACTCCAGCCAGGCCACCTGAGCTTAACAGCTACTTCCTATTTTATAGAAAGTCCATGAATGCGCAGGGAATGAGAAAAAGGAATGACTAGGCATGGCAATCCTATTTGCTTTTAGTTTCCTATACTTGTTACTCAAACTCCTTGTCTACGCAATTGACCCTCAATTTCTAGACCCTGTAGGCATTTGTGGATTGCAGTGCTTGGTTTCCTGTCCTGGATACTGATCTCCCTGGATTTCAGGACTCTTGTTATATACTAACCTTGGCAGTTGCCCTTTCCTTCCAGACTTGCATGAAGTTGTCTATGAAACCATCATGTGGGAGAGAATAAAAATACACGATAAACTAGGAAATAGTCAGTATGGCACTGTGAAGACAAATCATGGCAGACTTATTTCATTTTCTTCTCTGCTAGAGTGACAGGCATCATAAACAAGGGAGAGTAATGAGCAAGATCTATCTTGCTTCCTTGTAATCACTTCTGAAACACTCAAGGTATGACGGGGTCATATTTTATATTTCCATATAGATGAGAAATACGATCTTTGTCATAGGGTCTGATTGATCTGCCTAGTTTCTCTGAGATTCCACGTCCAAGCCAACATAAGTTGCATTAACAAAAAATCAGAGCAGCAGAATTAAGTAAAAAAATTAAGGAGAGAAGACTGTCTAGAAAGACCATGAGACACATCCTACATGTGGAAAGTTATGCTCAGAATTCAGGAAAGAATTGGAATTGTAAAGTTAAGAAAATGTATTAGGGTTTGAAAATGGAAGCTGTATCTTAACAAAGAATCCAGGAAAAATTGAGATAGTGCTATACATTGTTCAGTGCAGAATACATTTTTTATTTTGTTTTGGAGACACCTTAGGTAAGGTACTTGAGAACACTTTGAGGTCGGTTGAATTCTGATTGCTTCTCAAGTACAGTAAACTCTCTTTATGAATATATACTGCTGATGGTGAAAGTAGAATATGAAAGAATATAGATGTCACTATAAAATGAGACAAGAAAACAAAAGTCTTGTTATTTTAAAAAACTCTTCTAATTTGTATTCTATTGATGGTGAGTAAGTAATGTAACCTACTATAACCCTTATATGTGAAGAGTAGTCTGTTCATTTCATCTTTATCAATTTAACAATATTAATTAGAAAGCAAAAGGGGAAAAGCCCATCTACATTCTGTTTGTTGTTCAACAGAGAGATAAATGAGTTGCACAGATTTAGTATCCAACCATTTTTTTAAAAAGGGGAGATAGATTATTCTCATTTTTAATGGAAGCCTGTTAACAGTGGTGACTCAAATGAAATATAGATTTGTGTAAAATAGAAGAAGGGTTTTGTTACAGAACGAGCTTCTGAGTTTCCTTTACATCTCAACTCAATCACTATTTCATTAGAGAAGGCTTCTTTGACCTCCCAAAGTCAGCTCAGCCTTTTCCACATTCTCACAGCACTAAGTATGTGCGTGTCTGTAACCACACACACACAGACATATGTTATATTTGTGACTCTTTTATGTGATATTCCCTTTTAGAGAGACTGTAAGCTCCACTGAACATAGGAAATGCACATGTTTTGGCTCATCTTTCCTAATCAAAGCCTAGCACGGTGTCTAACACATAATATACTCTCAATAAATGAATGAGCCAATAAACAGTGAATGTAGTCTAGATATTAAAAATCTGACAAAACCCCTATGCAGTTAAATAAAACTATACTCATTGCTCATGAAAGGAAATTTTACATAAAAGTTTTATGTTAGATGTGTTACCTTTTTGAGTCAGGGAGGCAATTTTTGAAACCTCTGGGAAAGTTAGGGTGGGGAGTAGGAGACAGCACTGCCACATTCTGGGTGAATGAGAGCTGGATGTGAAGTGGGCCTGGTGCCAGTCTCAGTCTTGGCCCAATTTTGATAACTGTTACTGAACATGTTGCTCTTTTATCATGACACTGAAAGCCTATCTAAAAGTACTCTGTGGGTCCTTTTGATATAGCAAGTGAAAGGGATCAAAGCCCTGAGAACTAGACATTGTTGGCTCACTCTGGAAGGCTGGCTTCAGTAACACTGCTTCCCTCTTCTCTACTGAGAACTGGTTCACTGAGCAGGAAGTTGGGATTAATTTACTGGAGAGCAGGAAAGGTGACAGGATTTTCACAGCAATCGAACACATTTAGCAGAGAAATGTTCTAACCCTTGGTGACTTCATGATTTCCTCTTTGTTGAGAAAGTCTAAGACTCTTACCTACCATCTGTCATCTTCCCTGCCCCCACAATGAAGGAAAATGATAGAAAGGAGATCTTGGCAAAAAAGGAAAAAATAAGAAAAAGTCCAAACTGTTATCTTATAGTTATTGTAGGATTCAGTCCAAAAATGATGCTGGCTCTCATGGCAAACATGCATATTTCTCTCCTTCTATAGCCACAGTCTCTGTGCCTTATTATTGTTTATATTCATTAATAATTTTTGGTAATAGTTAGTATGCAAATGATACCAGGTGTTTTCATTTGAAGCTAAAACAAAACCGAAGAGGTTTAATTGTATTCTGAAGAATCTAATGAACTAGGGAGGCTTTGGGTTTTGAAGACAGGACAAAAGAAGATGAGGCTA
Organism: Sapajus apella; assembly: GCF_009761245.1. NCBI lineage: Eukaryota > Metazoa > Chordata > Mammalia > Primates > Cebidae > Sapajus > Sapajus apella. The sequence goes on from NW_022436999.1 coordinate 10,165,908, forward strand.
CGTGTTTGATGAGATAGATTTTCTGTTCTTAGCCTACTAAGGGTATAATTCCATCAGAACCTGAAGCTTGTCTTGACTACTTTTCAAAGACTCCACCAGCTCTTTGATTCTGTGCGCAATACTGAAGAAATACACTGATACTCAAAAATGCATCTAGATCCATGGTGGGGTATATTTTGAAGTTTATAAATGAGTGTCCTTTATTTTATAATCTGTGAGGTTAGTTCCATTTGCTTCTAAACTTCCTTTCATATAAAAAACAAAGTTTGAACATGTGAGCCAGTTGTTAACATTCGTGGTAGAATTTAGAGAAGTCAGACATAATTTCAGATACAAGATATCCATTTGGCTTGTTATAGGGGAAAGTGAATTGAGAAGTACACCCTGAGTCCAATTCAGCCCTTTTTATTTGATCAAAGTCCAGCCTTGGGGTCATCCTTAGCAGCCACTGAAGCCTCAGTGTAGCATTTGTGAAAAATATAAAATATGATAAATATGTCTAAAAGAAAATGTTTCTTCTGACTTTGATGAAGGTTTACTTTCTGTGACATGTATGTGTATGTGTATGTGTATGTTGAGTATTGGTGGTGGGTGACCCAAGACATCTTCTTATCATCAGGAAAGGTGTGGTTTACAAGGAAACCATTGAGGACCATAGGGGAAGGGGTAGGGGCATTTGTCTGTGGGATTTTGCTGAAGATGTGTGGATCTTTTTGGTTGAATAGGAAAAATCAATTGTAACACTCATTTTAGTTAATTAATAAGTCTGACTCTAACTAGCTTCATCTGCTTTTGCTTCTGTCAAAGTAGCATACAAATGAGGTAGTGTGGCTAAATTCAGTGTGGAGACCCTTCACTGAAGTAACATAATAGATTTATGCCAGTGAAGGAAAAATAGGTACAGTCACTAAGAGAAAATAGACTGGTAATTTCATTTTTGATTCATAAATAATTCACTTAAACTAAAATTGTTTATATGCCAGTGTGGAAATGATTACTTGTTGACTTACCTGCATTCTTAATGAAGATGACGTGAGTTTTTGAGTGAACTGCATTTGTGACAAATTCATCAGGCGTAGCCTTGGAATATTTTTATGGGAATGCTATAATTTCTGACATATTGGAAAATCACAAGCTTAATTGAACACAAGATATTTTAGTTCCTTAAGAAATATGTAAAAATGATACTTTTCATTTGAGAAAATAGCCTGTGATCTCCTCACTAAAATATTTTCTGAAAAATAAAAATATGATGTATATAGTATAATAAAATTATTTATAACGTTAGATATTTTTGGTATTAAAACTATAATAGCATTGGTAATCATAGATTCTGTGTAATTCTGATAGCCCTACAAATGGAGACAATTTTGCTTTCATCTATTTCTATTCATTATTTTTCTCTTTAGATATTTCCTTGGGCCATATGAATGATGTAGTCTAGCTTCATCTTTGTCAGTGTAGAATAGGTTTTTAAAAATCTATTGTCAGATTATGTTTTCTGAGCATCCAGTGACTGTCAGCATCCTACATGGGCTTAAGAATGCAAGAACCGAAGAGGAACTTACATATTGTCTCACCGAATGCTTATGAAACCAAAGCTCAGAGGTACAAAGTCATACAAATGGTGACAGACTACTTCTGTATTTACTTTAACTGTCCTCCTAGTTCGCATATTTTTTTCCAATCTGACAATAGTATGCTTTCCTTGTTTTAAAATGAACAGTCTCTGTGCTGGGTCTTGTTCCTTCTCTTTCTTGGAGAAACCTAATCTCCATAATGAACATTTGACATATTTTCACCCTGAGATTTTTAGCAAAATAAAAATGAGGAATGAACTGAGATTTGGTAGTGCAAGGGTGTGTGGGGTGGTGGTGGTGAAGGTTGCAGTTGAAGAATTCCACCTGTTGTGGAGTGAAGAGAAGGAAGACAGGCCTATTTTTTCATTTGGTAAACATTTGTTGAAGGACTACTGTATTGTACTCCTACACACAACCATTTATTATGCCCAAATAATAGGGTTGGTGCTTTTTTAGTTTCCAGATTTTTAAATAATTTATGAAAAATCACATAGTCGTTATACATTTATCCATAACTGACTTATGAAATAGATAGCCACACTTTTTTTTAGATAAAACTGATACAAAGAAAAATTAAGTGATTTGTCTAAATTCCTATTGCTAACTGGGGTTAGGGGTAGGATGTAAGTCAGCTTTTTCTGACTACAAAATTGGATTCTTAAAAAACATACCATATTGCCTTTATCAGACCCAGCCTATGCTGGTGTTCAAGAGATGATTAAGTCATAGTGTCCACGTGTCTAGGGAGGAGATAAATACGTAAGTAAAAAAGTGTGTATTTTGATAAAGACTATAATTATAAATATTTCTGTTTGTTAAAAGTGTGTTGTGGGATATATCATCTAAAATAGATGTTTCTTAAATGTATATGCAGTATCAAACCAATAAAATGTACTTACCACTAGCTTAAGGAAGAAAATCTCAACTCTACCAATGATTTAGATGTCACAGTGGCCCCTTTACAATGCAATACCTCTCTGACTAACTTAGTGAGACTGCTATCCTTGGTTTTCATACCAGGGAATGTTTCTGCTACAACGCATCGTATAGTCGGCCTGTTTTACACTTTGTATGAATGAATTTGCATACTATATGCATTCTGGGGTGAATTATTTAACTCAATATTGTTTTTATGATTAATTAATGATGACATGTGATGCTGTAGTCCATTCTTTCCCCATTGCTGAATGATGTTCCATTATGTAAACACTGCTGCAATTCTTTTTGAAGCAGTCTGATGTCTGGTGCTGATTATGATTATTTCTAGTTTTATTTTTTAGATACTTACTAAAATGTTTATGGAAGCATGATTTACCTTTATGAAAGATTTTTACTTTTATAAACCTATGCTTCTATACGTACTTATTTATATTCTATACATATTTATCTCCCTTCTAGGCACTTGAACACTGTGACTTAACCATCTCTCTAACAGCAGCTTAGGTTGGGTCTGATACAGGCAATATAGTGTGTTTTTTAAGAGGCCAATTTTATAGTCAGAAAAATCTGGCTTAAATCCTAGCTCTGCCTCCAGTTAGCGATGGGAATTTAGACAAATCACTTAATTTTTCTTTGTATTAGTTTTACCTGAAAAAAATGTGAATAATATCTATTTTTTTCTTTCTTGTTTGTTTTTTTCTCAAGGCAGAGTCTCACTCTGTCACCCAGGCTGGAATGCAATGGTGCCATCTCGGCTCACGGTAACTTCCACCTCCTGAGTTCAAGCGATTTTCCTGCCTCAGCCTCCAGGGTAGCTGGGATTACAGGAGTGCAACACCACATCCAGCTGATTTTTTTGTACTTTTAGTAGAGATAAGATTTCACCATGTTGGCCACGCTGGTCTCAAACTCCTGACCTCATGATCCACCTGCCTCGGCCTCCTAAAGTGCTGGGATTATTGGCTTGAGTCACTGCACCTGGCAATAATATTTATTTCATAAGACAGTTATGAATAAATGTGTAACAACTATATGATTTTTCATAAATTATTTAAAAATCTGGAAACTGAAACAGCACCAAGCCTATTATTTAGGCATAATAAATGGTTGTGTGTAAGAGTACAATACAGCAGTCCTTACAAATGTTTACCAAATGAAAAAATAGGCCTGTCTCCCTTCTCTTCACTCCACGAAAGATGGACTTCTCGGACCACAGCTTCCACCACCACCTTCCCACACACTCTTGCACTACCAAATCTCAGTTCACTCCTCATTTTTATTTTGCTAAAAATCTCGGGGTGAAAATATGTCAAATGTTCATTGCGGAGATTAGGTTTCTCCAAGAAAGGGAATGAACAAGACCCAGCACAGAGACTGTTCATTTTAAAACAAGGAAGGCATACTATTCTCAGATTGGAAAGAAAAATGAGAACGAAAAGGACAGTTAAAGTAAATATGGAATAAGTGTGTCACCATTTGTATAACTTTGTACCTCTGAGCTTTGGTTTCATAAGCATTTGGTGAGACAATATGTAAGTTCCTCTTCGGTTCTTGTATTCTCTAAGCCCATGTAGGATGCTGACAGTCATTGGGAGCTCAGAAAATATAATTTAGACATGGCAGGGAATGTGCCAAAGCTTCAATAATAAACAAATGTTATAAAAAACCTATTCCATACTGACAAAGATGAAGCTAGACTGCATCATTCATATGGCCCAAGGAGATATCTAAAGAGAAAAATATAGATGAAAGAACAATTGTCTCAATTTGTGGGGCTATCAAAGTTACACAGAATGTATGATTACCGATACTATTATAGTTTTAATACTAAAAAGAAGATCAAATATTATAAATAATGTTATTATACTATAAATCATATTTTTTATTTTTCTGAAATTATGAGGAGATCACAGGCTATTTTCTTAAATGAAAAATAACATTTTTACATATTTCTTTTCTTTACATATATATATATATATGTTTTATTGCATTTTAGGTTTTGGAGTACATGTGTAAAACATGCAGGATTTTTCCATGGCTACATATGTGGCAATGTGGTTTGCTACCACCATCCCCCTGTCACCTATATCTGACATTTATCCCCATGTTATCCCTCCCCAATCTCCCTATGCCCTACTGTCCCTCCCCTATTCCTCCTCAACAGACCCCAATGTGTGATGCTCCCTCCATGTGTCCATGGGTTCTCATTGTTCAACACCTGCCTATGAGTGAGAGTACGCGGTGTTTGTTTTTCTGTTTTTGTGTCAGTTTGCTGAGAATTATGGTTTCCAGATTCATCCATGTCCCTTCAAAGGACACGAACTCATCATTTTTTATAGCTGCATAGTATTCCATGGTGTATATGTGCCACATTTTCCTTGTCCAGTCCATCATTGATGGGCATTTGGGTTGGTTCTAGGTCTTTGCTATTGTAAACAGTGCCACAATGAACATACGTGTGCATGTGTCTTTATAATAGAATGATTTGTAATAATTTGGGTATATACCCAGTAATGGGATTGCTGGGTCAAATGGAATTTCTATTTCTAGGTCCTTGAGGAATCGCCACACTGTCTTCCACAATGGTTGAACTAATTTGCACTCCCATCAACAGTGTAAAAGTATTCCTATTTCTCCACATCCTCTCCAGCATCTGTTGTCTCCAGATTTTTTAATGATCACCATTCTAACTGGCATGAGATGGTATCTCAATGTGGTTTTGATTTGCATTTCTCTAATGACCAGTGATGATGAGCATTTTTTCCTATGTTTGTTGGCCTCATGTATGTCTTCTTTTGTAAAGTGTCTGCTCATGTCCTTTGCCCACTTTTGAATGGGTTTGTTTGTTTTTTTCTTGTAAATCTGTTTTAGTTCTTTGTAGATTCTGGATATTAGCCCTTTGTCAGATGGGTGGATTGCAAAAATATTTCCCATTCTGTTGGTTGCTGATTCACTCTAATGATGGTTTCTTTTGCTATAGAGAAGCTCTGGAGTTTAATTAGATCCCTTTTGTCTATTTTGGCTTTTGTTGCCAATGCTTTTGATGTTTTAGTCATGGAGTCCTTGCCTATGCCTATGTCCTGAATGGTTTTGCTTAGATTTTCTTCTAGGGTTTTTATGGTGTTAGGCCTTGTGTTTAAGTCTTTAATCTATCTGGAGTAAATTTTAGTGTAAGGTGTCAGGAAAGGGTCTAGTTTCTGCTTTCTGCACATGGCTAGCCAGTTTTCCCAACACCATTTATTAAACAGGAAATCCTTTCCCCATTGCTTGTTTTTGTTAGGTTTGTCAAAGATCAGATGGTTGTAGATGTGTGGTGTTGCCTCTGAGGCCTCTGTTCTGTTCCTTTGGTCTATATTTCTGTTTTGGTATCAGTACCATGCTGTTTTGATTACTGTAGCCTTGTAGTATAGTTTGAAGTCAGGTAACATGATGCCTCCTGCTTTGTTCTTTTTGCTTAGGATGTCTTGGCTATGTGGGCTCTCTTTTGGTTTCATATGAAGTTTAAGGTGGTTTTTTCCAGTTGTGTGAAAAGGATCATAGGTAGCTTGATGGGAATAGCGTTGAATCTATAAATTTACTTTGGGCAATATGGCCATTTTCACAATACTGATTCTTCCTAAGCATGAGCATGGAATATTTTTCCATCTGCTTGTTTCCTCTCTTATTTCCTTGAGCAGTGGTTTGTAGTTCTCCTTGAAGAGGTTCTTTATATCCTTTGTAAGTTGTATTCCTAGGTATTTTATTCTCTTTGTAGCAATTGTGACTGGCAGTTGGTTCTTGATTTGGCTCTCTTTAAGTCTGTTACTGGTGTATAGAAATGCTTGTGATTTCTGTACATTGATTTTGTATCCTGAGACTTTGCTGAAGTTGCTTATCAGTTTCAGGAGATCTTGGGCTGAGACAACGGGGTCTTCTAAATATACAATCATGTCATCTTCAAATAGAGACAATTTGACTTCCTCCTTTCCCTATTGAATACCCTTTATTTATTTTTCTTGCCTGATTGCTCTGGCTAGAACTTCCAATACTATATTGAATAGGAGTGGTAAGAGAGGGCATCCTTGTCTAGTGCCAGATTTCAAAGGGAATGCTTCCAGTTTTTGCCCATTCAGTATGATATTGGCTGTTGGTTTGTCATAAATAGCTTTTATTATTTTGAGATATGTTCCATCAGTAACTAGTTTATTGAGAGTTTTTAGCATAAAGGCTATTGAATTTTGTTAAAGGCCTTCTCTGCATCTATTGAGATAATCATGTGGTATTTGTCTTTGGTTCTGTTTACGTGGTGAATTACGTTTATAGACTTGCATATGTTGAACCAGCCTTGCATCCCTGGGATGAAGCCTACTTGATAGTGATGTATAAGCTTTTTGATGTGCTGTTGCAATTGGTTTGCCAGTATTTTATTGAAGATTTTTGCATCTCTGTTCATCATGGATATTGGCCTGAAGTTTTCTTTTCTTGTTGAGTCTCTGCCGGGTTTTCATATCAGGATAATGTTGGTCTCATAAAATGATTTGGGAAGGATTCCCTCTTTTGGATTGTTTGGAATAGCTTCAGAAGGAGTGGTACCAGCTCCTCTTTGTATGTCTGATAGAATTCAGCTGTGAACCCATCTGGACCTGGGCTGTTTTTGGTTGGTGGGCTATTAATTGCTGCCTCAACTTCAGACCTTTTTATTGGTCTATTCAGGGTTTCGAGTTCTTCCTGGTTTAGGCTTGGTAGGGTGCAAGTGTCCAGGAATTTATCCATTTCTTCCAGGTTTACTGGTTTGTGTGCATAGAATTGTTTGTAGTAACCTCTGATGGTAGTTTGTATTTCTGTGGAATCGGTGGCAATATCCCGTTTATTGTTTTTATTGCATCTATTTGATTCTTCTCTCTTTTCTTTTTTATTAATCTGGCTAGTGGTTTGTCTATTTTGTTGATCTTTTCACAAAACCACCTCCTGGATTTATTGATTTTTTGAAGGGTTTTTTATGTCTCTATCTCCTTCAGTTCTGCTCTGATCTTAGTTATTTCTTGTTTTCTGCTAGCTTTTGAGTTTTTTTGATCTTGCTCCTCTAGCTCTTTCAATTTTGATGACAGGGTGTCAATTTTAGATCTTTCCTTGCTCCTCATGTGGACATTTATTGCTATAAATTTTCCTCTAGACACTGCTTTAAATGTGTCCCAGAGATTCTGGTACATTGTGTCTTCGCTCTCGCAGGTTTCAAAGAACATCTTTATTTCTGCCTTCATTTCATTGTTTATCCAGCCAACATTCAATAGCCAGTTGTTCAGTTTCCATGAATCTGTGACGTTCTGAGTTAATTTCTGAATTCTGAGTTCTAACTTGATTGCACTGTGGTTTGAGAGACTGTTTGTTATGATTTCTGTTCTTTTGCATTAGCTGAGGAGTGATTTACTTCCAATTATTTGGTCTATTTTAGAGTAGGTGTGATGTGGTGCTGAGAAGAATGTATATTTTGTGGATCTGGGGTGGAGAGTTCTGTAGATGCCTATTAGTTTTGCTTGGTCTAGATCTAAGTTCCAGTCCTGGATATCCTTGTTAATTTTCTGTCTCAACCTGTCTAAGATTGACAGTGGAGTCTTAAAGTCTCCAACTATTATTATGTGGGAGTCTAAGTCTCTTCGTAGATTATTAAGAGCTTGCTTTGTGTATCTGTGTGCTCCTGTATTGGGTGTGTATACATTTAGGATCATTAGCTCTAGTTGTTACCATGATCCCTTTACCATTATGTAATGCCCTTCTTTGTCTCCTTTGATCTTTGTTGGTTTAAAGTCTATTTTATCAGAGACTAGAACTGCAACTCCTGCTTTTTTTTTTTGCTCTCCATTTGCTTGGTAAGTCTTCCTCCATCCCTTTATTTTGAGCCTATGTATGTCCTTGTATGTGAGATGGGTTTCCTGGATACAGCATACCAATGGGTTTTGACTTTTTATTCAATTTGCCAGTCTGTGTCTTTTGATTGGAGGATTTAGCTCATTTATATTTAAGGTTAATAGTGTTATATGTGAATCTGATCCTGCCATTTTGATGATAGCTGGTTGTTTTGCCCATTAGTTAACATAGTTTCTTCATTTTGTTGATGCTTTTTACCATTTGGTACGTTTTTGGAGTGGCTGGTACTGGTTGTTCCTTTCTATGTTTAGTGCTTCTTTCAGGAGCTCTTGTAAGGCAGGCCTGGCGGTGACACAATCTCTGAGCAATTGCTTGTTCATAAAGGATTTTATTTCTCCTTTGCTTATGCAGCTTAATTTGGCTGGATATGAAATTGTAGGTTGAAAGTTCTTTTCTTTAAGCATGTTGACTATTTGCCCCCACTCTCTTCTGGCTTGTAGCGTCTCTGCTGAGAGATCCACTGTGAGTCTGATGGGCTTCCCTTTGTGGGTAACCCAACCTTTCTCTCTGGCTGCCCTTAGCATTTTTTCCTTCATTTCAACCCTGGTGAATCTGACAATTATGTGCCTTGGGGTTGCTCTTCTTGAGGAGTATCTTTATGGTGTTCTCTGTATTTCCTGGACTTAAATGTTGGCCTGCCTTGCTAGGTTGGGGAAGTTCTCCTGGATAATATCCTAAAGAGTGTTTCCAGCTTGGATTCATTCTCTCCGTCACATTCAGGTACACCTATCACACGTAGATTAGGTCTTTTCACATAATCCCTATTTTTTGGAGGCTTTGTTCATTTCTTGTCACTCCTTTTTCTCTAATCTTGCCTTCTCGTTTTATTTCATTGAGTTGATCTTCAATCTCTGATATCCTTTCTTCTGCTTGGTCAATTCAGCCATTGAAACTTGTGTATGCTTCTCGCAGTTCTTGTGCTGTGTTTTTCAGCTCCAACAAGTTGTTTATATTCTTCTCTAAGCTGTTTATTCTCATTAGTATTTTGTCAAACCTTTTTTTCAAGGTTCTTAGTTTCTTTGTATTGGGTTAGAATATGTTCTTTTAGCTCAGAGAAGTTTGTTATTATCCACTTTCTGAAACCTGTTTCTGTCAATTCTTCCATCCAGTTTGTTCATTCTCATTTTCCATCCAGCTTTGTTCCCTTGCTGGTGAGGAGTCATGATCCCTTGGAGGAGGAGAGGTGTTCTGGTTTTGGGGGTTTTCATCCTTTTTGCACTGGTTTCTTCCCATCTTTGTGGATTTATATACCTGTGGTCTTTGTAGTTGGTGACTTTCAAATGGGGTCTCTGAGTGGACATACTTTTTGTTGTTGATGAAATTATTTTTTTCTGTTTTTTAGTTTTCCTTCTAACAATCAGGCCCCTTTACTGTAGGACTGCTGGTGGTCCACTCCAGACCCTGCTTGCCTGGGGATCACCTGTGGTGGCTGCAGAGCAGTAAGGAGTGTTCTTCTTCTGTTATCTTCGTCCCAGAAGGATACCTGCCAGATGTCAGCCTGAACTCTCCTTTATGAGGTGACTTTTTGGATAAATGGGGGTCTGGGAGCTGCTTGAGGAGACAGTCTTTCCCTTATAGGAGCTCAAGTGCTGAATTGTTAGCTTCATTTTTCTGTTCAGAGCTGGTGGGTGGATATGTTTAAGCCTGCTGCAGTGGAACTCATAACTGCCTTTTTTTTTCCCAGGTGCTCTGTCCTGTGAAGGTGGGGCTTTATTTATATGTTCCTGACTTGCTGCTGCCTTTTTTCAGAGCTGCTCTGCCCAGCAGGGAGGTAGCCTAGTCCCAGTCTGCCAGCAGAGGCATTACTGAGCTGCTGTGGGCTCTGCCCAGCTGCTGTGTGAACTTCCTTGCGGTTTTGTTTACAGAGATATAGTTAGAACTGCCTCAGTAATGGCAGTGTGCCTCAGTAATGGCATACTGCCTCTGTAATGACGGACTGCCTTGATAATGGTGGATTGTCTCAGTAGTGGTGGACTGCCTTGGTAGTGGTGGACTGCCTCGGTAGTGGCAGACTGCCTCGGTCACGGTCACGGTGGATGACTTTCCCCCAACAGAGCTGGACCATCCTGGATCCAGCTGTGCTTGCTGTGAAACTCTCAATCCAGAGCGTTTCAGATTGCTGGTCTTTATGGGGGTGGGACCCGCTGAGCCAGGTCACCTGGCTCCCTGTTTCAGCCCCCTTTTTTTCAGTTGAGTGGGTGGCTCTGTCTCCCAGGCATTCCAGGTGCCAGTTGTAATGGCCATCCAGATTTGTGTGAGATTTTGTGTGGAGACCCACTGTGCCAGCTGAAACAGCCGTGCTGGAAACTCATGGCATTTTTCAGCCCCAGAATCTCCTGGTCTGTGGGCAGTAATAACTCGTTTAGAAATGCAGTGTTTACTTACCCTCTGAGTTGTTCTCGCTGGGAATTGCACTCCAGAGCTGTTCCTATTTGGTGTCTTGGATCCCTCCTCCATGTTTACATATTTGTTAGGGAACTAAACATCTTGTGTTAAATGAAGTGTGTGATTTTCCAATATGTCAGAAATTATGGCATTCCTATAAAAATATTCAAAGACTACTCCTGATGAATTTGTCACAAATTTAACCCTCTCAAAAAGTCACATCATCATTAATACAATTAAGTAAAAAAGTAATTGTTTCCACATTGGCATATAAATAATTTTAGTCTAGGTGAATGGTTTTTTTAAAAGTATACCATGCTTCTATAAACATTTTAGTACATATACCTTGGTGCAGATGTGCAAAATATATATATATAGACACACACACACACCCCCACACACAGATGCACACACACACACACACACCCAGGAGAGGAATTGCCATGTCATACCTGTGTACTTGGTAACTTTCAAGATCATGTAAAATGTTATTGCATAGTTCTTCCATGAGCAGTAAATGTGAGGTCCTAATAAAATGGGAAATGTAGTCATTGTGTTTTCAGGTTACAGCTCTCTGATTAATAAAAACATTTAAAGATGGGAATCATTAAGCTTTATTAATAGACTGGAACAAGCAGAAGAGAGTTTGAGAGCCTGACGACCAGTGTTTAACTAACCCAGTCAGACAAAAATAAAGAAAGAAGAATTAAAAAAGAAATGAACAAGTCTGTGAGAAATATAGGATATGTAAAGTGATCAGACCTGTAGGTTACTGACATTCTTGAGAGAGAAGGAGAAAAAGGAAACAATGTGGAAGACATATTTGATGAAGTAATTGGTGAACATTTCCCCAATCCTGCTAAAGAGGTAGATGTCCGCATACGAGAAATTCAGATAACACTTGTTAGATACTATACAAAACAAACATCACCAAGTATACAGTCACCAGATTGTCCAAGGGCAATGGTAAAGAAAATAAAATCTTAAAGGCAGCTGGAGAAAAACATCATAGCATGTACCTAGGGAACTATCAGGTTATCAGTGGACTTCTCAGGAGAAACCTAACAAGTCAGGGGAGATTGGGGCCTATTTTCAGCATTCTTAAAGAAAAAAACTCCAGGTAAGGATTTTATATCTCAGCAAACTAAATTTCATGAGTGAATGAGAAATAAAATCTCTTACAGACGAGCAAGTGCTAAAAGAATTTGTTACCACTGGACATCCTTACAAGAGATCCTAAGAGGGTTCTATAAATTCAAACAAATGAATCATACTTGCTGCCACAAAAACACACAAGTTAATAACCCACAGACCTTACCCTACAAAGCAACCACATAATAGGAACTAAAAAGCAGCCAGCTAAAGACTTCATGATAGGACCAAAGCCTCATATATCAGTACTGACCTTGAAATACATGGTCTGAATGCTCCACTTACAAGGCACAGAGTGGAAAGTTGGGTGAAAAAAAAACAAGATTAATCTATCTGCTGTCTTTAAGTGACCCATCTCACATATAAGGACACTCACAGGCTCAAAGTAAAGTTGGAGAAAGATCTACCATACAAACAGAAAACAAAAGAGAGCAGGGGCCGCTATTATCAGATAAAATATATAAACATAAAATAGACTGTAAACAACAACAATCAAAAAGAAAAAGATATGGTATAATAATAAGAGGTTAAATTCAATAAGAAGACTTAACTTCTTTAAGTATGTACACATCCAACAACACTGGAGCATTCAGATTAATAAAGCAAGTATTTCTAGATCTACAAAAAGACCTAGACAGCCACTCAATAATAGTAGGAGACTTCAGCACCCCATTGACAACATTAGACTGATCATTGAGGCAAAAAACTAACAAAGAAATGCTGGATTTAAACTTGACACTTGACTAATTGGACCTAATAGACATTCCTCTCATCTTCACACCAAACATACTCCAAGATTGACGATATGCTTGTCCATAGAGCACATCTCATTAAATTAAAAAAAATCAAAATCATTCCACCATACTCTTGGACCACAGTGGAATAAAAATGGCAATCAATACCAAGAAAATATCTCAAAACCACACAATTACATGGAAATTAAACAACTTATTCCTGAATAACTTTTGGGCAAACAATGAAATTAAGGCAGAGAATTATTGAAAATAAATGAAAAGAGAGACATACCATACCAAAATATCTGGGATGCAGCAAAAGAATTATCAAGAGGAAAGTTCATAGCACTAAATGCTTACCTCAAAAAGTTAGAAAGATCTCAAAAAGTTGATAATCTAACATCATGCATAGAAGAACAAGAAAAACAAGAACCAACCAACCCCAAAGTTAGCAGAAGAAAAGCAGTAACTAAAATCAGAGTCAAACTGAATGAAATTGAGGTCCCAAAATCCATACAGACATCAGTGAAACCAAGAGTTGGTTAGGATATTCTATACTGGTAGACCACTAGCTAGATTCACAAAGCAAAAAAGGGAGAAGATCCAAATAAACACAATCAAAAATGACAAAGGTGACATTACAACTGATTCCACAGAAATACAAAAAGTCCTCAGATACTATGATGAACACCTTTATGTACACAAACTAGAAAATCTAGAGAAAATGGATAAATTCCTGGAAACACACAATCTCTCAGGATTGAATCAGGAAGAAATTGCAACCCTAAACAGCCCAATATTAAGTTCCAAAATTGAATCAGTAATTAAAAGACAAAACAAAACTACCAATCAAAAAAAGGCCTCCACCAGATAGGCTTACAGCTGAATTCTACCGGACATACAAAGAAGTGATGGCACCAGGTCTACTAAAACTCTTCTAAAAAATCAAGGAGGAAGGACTCCTCCGTAACTCATTTTATGAAGCCAGCATCATCCTGATACCCAAACCTAACAAAAACACAATGGAAAAACAAACAAACAAAAACAAAGCTGCAGACCAATATCTCTGATGAACATAGATTCAGAAATCCTCAACAAAAACTATAAAACTGAATTCAACAGCCACATCAAAAAGTTAATTAACGGTGATCAAGTAGTCTTCATTCCTGTATGCAAGGTTGATTTAACATATGCAAATCAATAAATGTGATTCACTTCATAAACAGGTTTGAAAAGAAAAAACATATGATCATCTCAGTAGATGCAGAAAAATCTTTTGATATCATCAAACATCTCTTCATGATTAAAAACCCTGAAGAAACTAGGCATCAAAGGAACATATGTCAAAATAATAAGAGCCATCTATGACAAACTCACAGCCAATATCATACTGAACAGGAAAAAACTACAAGTATTTTCCTTGAGAACTCGAATAAGACACAGACACCTATTCATATCACTCCTATTCAACATAGTACTGGAAATGCTAGCCAGATGAATCCCTCAAGAGAAAGAAAGAAAAAGTGAATAGGAAAATAACTCAAGCTATCTCTTTGCTGATAATATGTTTTTATACTTGGAAAATCCTAAAGATTTTGCCAAAAGTTTCCTGGAACTAATAAATGACTCAGTAAAGTGTCAGGTTACAAAATCCATGTATGAAAATCAGTAACATTTCTGTAAGCCAGTAACATTCAGCCTGAGAAACAAACCAATAATGCAGTCCCGTTTATGATAGCCACACACACACACACACACACACACACACACACACACACACACACACACACA
>NW_022436999.1:10180402-10228013 GCF_009761245.1 Sapajus apella
ACACACACACACACACACACACACACACACACACACACACACACACAAAATACCTAGGAATACATTTAACCAAGGAGATAAAATCTTTATAAGGAGAATTACAAAACACAACACTATTCACAATAGCAAAGACACAGCTAAAGAAATCACAGATAATACAAACAAATGGAAAAACATTCCAGGCTCACGAATTGGAAGAATCAATATCATTAAGATGGTCATACTGCCCAAAACAATCTATAGATTCAAGGCTATTCCTATCAAACTACCAATGTATTTTTTCACAGAACTAGAAAAAATAATTGTAAAATTCAGATGAAACAATAAAAGACCCTGAAGAGCCAAAGCAATCCTAAGCAAAAGGAACAAAGCTGGAGGCATCACATTACTAGATTTCAAACTATGCTATAAGGCTTCAGTAACCAAAACAGCATGGTACATGTACAAAAACATACACATGGGCCAGTGGAACAGAATACAGAATACAGAAATAAGACACATGCTTATAGCCATCTGATCTTTGATAAAGTCAACAAAAATAAGGAATAAGGAAAGGACTCCCTATTCAATAAATGGTGCTGGGATAGCTGGCTATCCATATGCAGAAGACAAAAACTAGACTCCTACCTTTCCCCACATATAAAATTAAGTCAAGATAGATTAAAGATTTCAATGTATGACCTCAAACTATAAGAATCCTAGGAAAAAAAACTAGGAAACACCATTCTAGTCATCAGCCTTGGAAAAGAATTTATGAGTAAGTCCTCAAAAGAAACTGAAGAAAAACCAAAAATTGACACATGGGAACTCATGAAACTAAAGAGGTTATGCATAGCAAAAGAAACTATCAACTGAGTAAAGAGACAACCTACATAATCAGAGAAAATGTTTGCAAACTACAATGACAAATGTGTAATATCCAGATATGTAAGAAACTTAAAAAATTGAACAAGAAAAAAATAACCACATTAAAGCTTGGCAAAGGACATGAACAAATACTTCTTAAATGAAGACATAACAGCAGCCTACAAACATGAAACCATGTGCCACACCTCTGATCATCAGAGAAATGCAAATCAAGACCACAGTGCTATACCATCTCATACCAGTTAGAATTACTATTACTAAAAAGTGAAATACAGTAGATGCTGTTGAGGCTACAGAGAAAAGGGAATGTGTATACATTGTTGATTGGAATGTAAATTAGTTTGGCCATTGTGGAAAGCTGTTTAACAGTTTCTCAAAGAGCTTAAAACAAAAATACCATTTGACCCAACAATCCTATTACTGGGTAATATTTTCAAAAGAAAACAAATCATTCTACCAAAAAGTCACATGCGTTCACATGTTCATCACAGCACTATTCATAATCGCAAAGACATTGGATCAGCCAAGGTGCCCATCAATGGTGGATTGTATTAAAAAATGTGGTGCATGTCTACTATGGAATATTACACAGCCATAAAAAAGAATGAAATTATATCCTTTCCAGCAACATGGATGCAGCTGGAGCTCATTATCCTCAGTGAGTTTAACTCAAGAACAGAAAACTAAATACTGCAGGTTCTCACTTTTAAATGGGAGCTAAACGTTGGGTACTCATGGACATAAAGATGGCAGTAATAGAAACTGGGGTCTGCTAGCTTGGGGATGGAGGGAGGCGGGCAAGTCTTGGAAAACTCTTGTGTACTATGCTCAGTACCTGGGTGACAGAATCAATCATACCTACACCTCAGTATCACATAATATAGGTAAGAAACCTATACATATACCCTCTGAATCTAAATTAAAGTTGAGAAAAACAAAAATAAATAGATAAAAATAAATAACATTTTAAAATAAAACTTTTGGTAATGAACATAGTGACGGGGGCCTGGTGCAGTGACTCACTCCTCTAATCCCAGCACTTTGGGAGGCTGAGGCAGGTGGATCACTTGCGGTCAGGATTCGAGACCAGCTTGGCCAACATGGTAAAATCCTGTCTCTACTAAAAATACAAAATTATCTGGGCATGGTGGTGCATGCTTGTAATCCCAGCTACTGAGGAGGCTGAGGCAAAAGAATTGCTTGAACCTGGGAGGTGGAGGTGGCAGTGAACTGAGATCACGCCACTACACTCCAGTCTAGGAGACAGAGGCCAAGCTTTGTTTCAAAAACAAAAAAAAAAAAAAAAACATTATGGGAAGCATTTAATGTAGACTATCCTGTAAACCAATTTTTTAAAGTCTCTTGTTCTTTCATTTTTTGAGATGGAGTTTTGCTCTTGTTGCCCAGGCTGGAATGCAATGGCGCAATCTTGGCTCACCGGAGCCTCTGTCTCCCAGGTTCAAGTGATTCTCCTGCCTCAGCCACCCAAGCAACTGAGATTACAAGCATGTGCCACCATGCCTGGCTAATTTTTTGTATTTTTAGTAGAGATGGGGTTTCTCCATGTTGGCCAGGCTGGTCTGAAACTCCTGACCTCAGGTGATCCACCCATCTCGGCCTCCCAAAGTGCTGGGATTACAAGTGTGAGCCACTGCGCCAAGCCTCTCTCTTGTTCTTTTTTGCTCCATTGCCTTTTTAATTGATTTGTAAGAGCTCTTTCTATATTCTGCATATATTCTTTGTAGGGTATGTATGTTTCAAATGCCTTCTCCCTGTGTGTCACATTTGTTTTCGTTATCTTATGGGATTTCTTTTTTAAAACTTTTGTTGATTCTCTTCATCATATCTTTGTTTTCTTCTTCATTAAAATTTTCTCTTATTTCATTCATAAAATTTCTATTTATTTTTTAGAAAACTTTTTCATTTGGATGCAGAGCTCATTTATCTTCAAGCTTTGATTTCTTTATTGTAAATATCCGCTATTTACTCTAACTTAGCTTTACCACCAAATTTAACATGTGGCACCATAATTGATCATCTTCTATAAGATACAGCATTATTTTATATAAGAAAAACTATTATAATCACTTCCTATAATGTCTACTTTTTTATTTGTATTTATTAGAAGATTAAAATTTTTTTGAAATAATTTTGCCACATATTGCTCTTGTGCATACATATAAAAGTATATATAAAAATAAATTGGTTAAGCTATTCATTGGCTAAGCTATTTATTAACCTTCCCCACATATAAATTCCAAGTCTTCTGAACTTCTCCACATTATGTAATCCTTATATAATCAGGAGCGTTTCCTATAGAGTGCTTTACTGTTTTCCCTGGGATTTTCTTCCAAATTGTTGACAATTATTCTGTGAGTTTTGTTGCTGGTGCTTCTTGATCTTACTAGAAATATGCCACTGGATTATTTTTGGTCAACAAATGGGATTTATATTTCTTCCTCACATGGTTCTAAATGTTTGCAAACTAAAACATTGAGAATGCTATTAATTTCCTTGTCACTTTGAATATGCAGATCATGGCAATTGTGTCATCTGGCCAACAATAATTAGAAGTCATCATTGATTTCAAGATACAATTTGATATCAGGGATATTAAAATATGAAAAAATGTGTGCCTTAGACACTAAGAAACAGGAATTACTTAGTTCCAAGAACTAACATTTTTTAAATTCAATTGTTTTTACTGTATCTATATATGGGGTAAAAAGTCATGTTTTGATAGAAGTATACATTGTGGAGTGAATAATTCAAGCTGTTTAACATATCTATCACCTCCTATAGTTATCTTTTTTTTTTTTTTTTGGTGAGAACATTTAAAATCTACTCTTCTAGCAATTTTCAAGTATAAATTACATGATTTGTTTTTTCTATTTTGATGTCGTCTTTCTTCCTTTACCCATATGTAGGTTCCTGGAAAGCTTATTTTAACATTACTGTACACATAATATTTTGAATCGTTTTATTTTTGCTATTAATTTCTAAATTAATTTTTTAAAATCAGAAAATAAGTTCTATATTATACCATTGTTTTTGAAATTTGTTAAGGCCACATTACAAGGTGCATACTAGTTTAAAATTATGTCTCCCTGGGGAATTGAAATTTTGATGGATTTCTAATTATCATGTCCAAAGTATTAACCATCAATAGTTATATGTAATTACATATAATTATTGTGCATATATTTCTATTATGTAGCAATAATTTATGATATCTCTATCCATTATTTTACATTATTGTATCTCTAGAAATATTTCCATTTCTGTCTAGCAATGATTTGTAGATTAAGGAACATTTGTCTGCTATTAATATCAGATTTATTTTGCTTAGTATTTGTCTGCATGTCATTTTTAGACATTGACTTTCAACATTCTTATACTTTTTTCTATCTCTTGTAAACAGTACATAGTTATGTATTTTTTTTAAAAATTTGCTTTGACAATTTTTGTTTTAACCAGCTTTTAGTCTATTTACATTAGTATTAATTGCCAATACATTTAAATTCATTATCTGTAATCTTACTTTGTGCTTTCTGTTTTCCTTTAGAATGAGTTTTTCTCCTTTACTGTTTTGGGAATTATAATCTTCGTGTCTATTCGTTCAGTGATTTCTTTAGATATCTTTCTTTTTTTTTTGAGAGGAATTCTTGCTCTGTCTCCAGGCTGGAGTGTAGTGGTGCAATCTCGGCTCACTGCAACCTCTGCCTCCTGGGTTCAAGCTATTCTTCCGCCTCAGCCTCCTGAGTAGATGGGACCACAGGTGCGTGCCACCATGACCGGCTAATTTTTTTGTATTTTTTAGTAGAGATGGGGTTTCACTGTGTTGGCCAGGATGGTCTCGATCTCTTGGCCTTGTGATCTGCCTGCCTCGGCCTCCGTGCTGGGATTACAGGCGTGAGCCACCACGCCCAGCCCTCTTTAGGTATCTTAATGTGTACGCTTAACATAATGTACTATTAATGAGTGTCTTTACCTTCTTCCAGTGCGATACAAAGGCTTTAAAACAAAATCTATTCATTACCTTCTGAACTTTTATGCCATTGTTTACTTCTATTCTTGTAGCCCCTTCTATTTAGTTTTTAACTCCAGAAATTAGACATCAGTTATTATTTTTTCTCGTACTTTCTAAAATATCTTAGAATTTAATTTATTACATTATATTGTATTATCTATTACATTATATTTTTAACCTGTGTTCCTAACATATTCTGAGATCCTTAAGACCAAGTATCTGTTCTTATTTATTTTTCATTGGTCCCCAGTGCCCAGGACAATGGTATATACTTAGCAGGTGCTTAATAAATACTTGCTGGCTCATTGACTCAGCATCCAATTATACTCATGAGTTTTCATTAAATGAGAAATTTTCACATCCAAATTAAAACATTTAAAGTTTTTTTTTTTGTTTGTTTGTTTGTTTTTCTGCCGTGGTTAGTTTTGGTTTGGTTTTCCATGCTCCATTTCCATGGGACTGATTTAACTAGAATTTTCAATTACCACCCCTCCCCCTCAATTTGTTGTGGGAAGTGGTGGGTGGAAAGAGAGATAACAAGAAACAAAGAGGGAACACACAAATACCACTGTATTTTGTAACTGTGTGAAAAATCGTAAAACTAAAATAGTTTCATTTTTCTTTTTTTTTAACCTATGTTCTTTCCTTTTTCACTTACTGACATCTATTAGTTCTTATAATATTTCTGTGCTGTGGAAGAGGCAGTAATATATTTTATTTTTGGGCCTTGTTCTGGGTCAAACAAGGCCATGGTAGACCTAAGGCAAAATTCAATTCTCCTTTTTCTTTATCTACGCTGTATTTTTTCCATATTCCAGCATATTTCAGATAAAAAGCTTCTTTCTTCTGCATGACTTGAGCACTCTTATTTTCAGTCTTTGTTACTTGGTTCATCTAGAAAAACATTTCTTTCCCACTAATAAGAATAATTCTCTTGCCTTACAATACCTGATCTAAGAATAGCTTAAAATAAACCTGTATTTCCCTTAAGATAATGTAATAAAAGGATACCAGATCAGACATCTGTTACTCATTACTTATAATCCGTGGCTAAAAGTCATGCTAATGAGGAATTATTGCTATTTATTTCTCAGAGTCCTTGCTCAAGAGACTCATGCATTGTCTTTACTCATTTTCGCTTTGCTTGTGTTGTCAGTAAAGCATTAGCAAAATTGGAAACACTGGCTATCAATGGGGAGAAGGGGACCCCCAACATAACGCAGTTTGGTGATTAACATATGTCAGTTCTAGCCACTGCTCACAGTGACCATGAGTTACATTTCTCAGTTGCTGAAGAGTAATTTGGAATTCTTAGCTTTCAATAATTGTCTTCTTTTCAAAAGAGGCAGGCTACTTATGTATATTCCTCATATGTGGCTGTGGTGATATTACTTGTTCATGTGCTTCTCAACTAACAATGGGGTTTTGTATGTCCCCATAAAGCCATCATTAAGTTGAAAATACTGTAATTTGAAAATGCATTTAATGCTGGCAATACGGGATTGTCCATATACAATCTTTAACAATACCTAAATATTCTGTTGAGATTATTTATTGTATTAAGTTGTATATAGTAGCTGGGACTGAAAGGACTCAACAGAGGGCGACCTATGACCTCACGAAGGTCTTTGTTTCTGAAAAATCTTTAAATCCTGATCAGGATACCTATAAAGAAAAAAAGTAATGCACTTCATACTCCGTATGTCAGATAGCAATTTACTGTGTGAGTTCTGTTGATGGATGGAAAACATACGCTACGTTGATTATAAAACTGAACTGTGAATCTACCTCAGGGAGAATTTTGAAAACATATAGATTAATCTATTTTTCCTTTTCCTTTAAGGATACTCTTCCTGATAAGAGGAGGGTGAAAGGGAGGCTCCTTCACAATTTCAAATATTTGTTGGCAATGCGAAATGAAGAACTGAAGTAGCTATACCAATAACAGGCCTCCATTTTGTACTCCTTTCCCAACCCTAAAGCATTTTTATCTGAATTATCTTTATCTGCAATTTGCTGAAGAAAGTGAATTGAACTGTGTCACTGTTTTAACATATAGGTCCTTATGCAGCCAAACAGAATGGAAGTCTGGTTGATTCATAGGCTTAGCGGTAGGTGGCCTATTTACATTTTAAATAGAAAGAAGGATTTGCTTGGGGCTACTGATGACTATTGCTGCTGCTTTTTTCCTTCTAGATTAAGAATATTACTAGCAGGGAAAGCAATTTTTCTTGGGATTGTTGCTGTAGGTTCCTGTTTCTGGACATACCTGCGGACTGTTGGATTGAAGACACAGTAGAAATTTTCATCATTTTTGCCTACTCGGAAAGCTTATGATGTGAAAACAATTTCTTTCTTCTCTTCCCCCGCGCTTAATTATTATTTTCCCTACTATCAGAGTAACTTAAATCTTTACCTAAATGAAATTAAGGGTATACATGCTTCAGGAGTTCACAGAAGGCAGAGTTCAAGGTAAGCTATCCATGTGTGCTACAGAGAAGTGTTCCTAAATAATGCTGATGAAACTTTACATGGTATCTCTTTGGAGTCTAAGTTCTATCACTAGATTTTTTTATGAGAAAAAGACGTAAGTCTTGGGTTGTCTTAACTTTCAATGTCTTCTTGTCATCTCTCTGAACTGAGAAGACTGTGCTTATGGGTATGGCATATGGTGCATTTTTATTTGTTTTTTGTTCCCATGCTGACTCAGAAAATGATTTGTTTCATTAAAATTATGATGCTGACTTTGGGAGGCTGAGGTGGGTGGATTACCTGAATTCAGGAGTTCAAGGCAGCCTGGCCAACATGGTGAAACTCCTGTCTCTACTAGAAAAAATACAAAATTAGCCGGGTGTGGTGGTGCATGCCTATAATCCCAGCTACTTGGGAGGCGAAGGCAGGAGAATTACTTGAAGACCAGAGGCGGAGGTTGCAGTGAGCCGAGATCATGCCGTTGCTCTCCAGCCTAAGCAACAAGAGCAAAACTTTGTCTCAAAAAAAAAAAAAATGATGCTGAATGAATTATTATTGTTTAATGGGTTTCTTAATCTGTACTGATACCAGAAGGGTTAAATTTATGGAATACTAAGTTATCAGAATCTTTCTATATTTTCTTAGGAGCATGAAAAAATTAAGTAACAAAGAATACATATACTTAATTGTGATATGCTAAAATATCTCAAAAATAGATGTAAGAAGAACCTTATCTACATCTCACATATGCAAAGCTTTAAGGCTTATTAAGAGTTAATTGAGCACATGGGAATTATATATTATTTGTAATTTTA
This sequence comes from Sapajus apella, assembly GCF_009761245.1. NCBI lineage: Eukaryota > Metazoa > Chordata > Mammalia > Primates > Cebidae > Sapajus > Sapajus apella. The sequence goes on from NW_022436999.1 coordinate 10,188,587, forward strand.
TTAGCTGAGTCTAAAACCAAAGAAAATCTGAATGTCAACTCTCCTTCTATTATTAAGTACAGTGTTATGAATTTAAGGTCTTTGGCTCTGTTTCTGAGTTATCATTAGAGTAGATTATAGGGTGCGTTATCTGTAGGTTCCCCGCTGTAGAATAGAGGGGAATGTATTCATTCAGAGTTTTAGAAATGAAAAGAAGAAGAGGTATCTTTTGAAATATCTGAAAAGTTTACTGAGCTTTGGTAAGTTTAACTTTGGTACATTTAATGAAAGTCAAAGGTGGATTCATTTAGTTAAGGCCATCAGATAGAGCCAACTGTTCTGTGCAAAGGGAAAGTAACAGTGGAAAAATGACATACAATTAACCATTTGCTTGTGATTCAGCAAATGGTGAGGCAAAAGCCACGCAGAATTGGTTGGATGTTAATATAGTAAAATTATTGACAACCAACCTCAGCTTCCAGGTTGTTCTAGTGTGTGTTGTTTGAATATGTGGTTTGAAAATGGTGATATAAGTGAAGATATAGTAATTTTCTGGAATAAGAAACCTGGATTAATTCACTTTTGCTGCTACTTGAGATGGAGGAAATCTATATGAGGTGGATGAATACATACACACTTACAAACATACAAGAGGAAAATAAAACACTTAAATTGCTTGACTGATGACAGTTTTTATTATTAACTAGTTTGAATTCTTCCCCTTTCACTCCCCTACTTTCCAGACTGTAGGCGTATAGATCTCTCCTCTTTAATACTTAGATTCAGTGTGCATGTATGTATGTTTCGTGATGTCTTAAAATATCCAGCACAAGCATATCTCAGAGATACTATGGTTCAATTCTAGGCCACCTCAGTGAAGTGAATATTGTAATATAATGACTCTCACAATTAATTTTTTTGTTTTCCCAGTACATATGAAAGTTATGTTTACTTGATACTGTAGTGTATTAAATGTGGAATAATATTTTGTCCAAATAATGATGTTTATATCTTAATTTAAAATGCTTTCATGCTAAAAAATGCTAAAAATTGTCTGAGTCTTCAGTGAGCCATCATCTTTTTGCTAGTGGAGGATCTTGCCTCAATGTAGATAGCTGCTGACTGATGAGTAGTCGTTGCTGAAGGTTGAGCATGGCAATTTCTTCAAATAAAACAACAGTGAAGTTTGCATGCAGTCTGAAGTTTGCATGCAGCCTTCACAAAAGATTTCTCTATAGCATGCAATGTCGTTTGATAGCATTTTACTCATAGTAGAACTTCTTTCAAAACTAGAATCAGTTCTCTCAAATCCTGCTGCTGCTTGATCAACTAAGTTTATGTACTATTCTTTTTTTTTTGAGATGGAATCTCACTCTGTTTCCCAGGCTGGAGTGCAGTGGCATGATCTCTGCTCACTGCAACCTCCACCTTCTGGCCTTCTGGGTTCAAGCAGTTCTCCTGCTCTGCCTCCTGAGTAGCTGGGATTACTGGCATATGCCACCATGCCTAGCTAATTTTTGAATTTTTAGTAGAGACGGGGTTATACCACGTTGGCCAGGCTGGTCACAAACTCCAGACCTCAAGTGATCTGTCTGTTTTGGCCCCTCAAAGTGCTAGGATTACAGATGTGAGCTACCACACCCAGCCATTTATGTACTGTTCTAAATTTTACATTATCATTGGAAAAATGTTCATAGTACCTTCACCAACTGTAGATTCCTTCTCAAGGAACCACTTGCTTCACTCATTCATAAGAAGCAACTCCTTATTAGCTACTTTTATAGTGAATTCACCATAGAATTAGAATGCTCCAGTTCTAATTGTAGTTTTCTTGGTATCCCCACCACATCTGCATTACTTCCTCCACTGAAATCTTGAACCCCTCAAAGTCATCCATGAGGGTCACAATCAACTTCTTCCAGACTCCTGTTAATGTAGATATTTTGGCCTCCTCACATGAATCATGATGTTCTGAATGGTCTCTAGAATGGTGAATTCTTTCTAGAAGGTTTTCCATTTTCTTTGCCCAAATTTATCAGAGGAATCACTGTCTACACCAGCTACTGCCTTATGAAATATATATCTTAAATAAGACTTGAAAGTCAAAATTACTCCTTGATCCATAGACTGCAGAATGGATGTTGTGTTAGTAGGTATGAAAACAACATTCATTTTCTTGTACATCTCTCTTTGAGTTCTTTGGTGACTAGGTGCATTGTCAGAGAGAGGTACGCTTTTGAAAAAAATATTTCTTCTTTGAGTAGTAGGTCTCAACAATAGGCTTAAAATATCCAGTGAAGCATGCTTTAAACATATGTGTTGTCATTCAGGCTTTGTTGTCCCATTTGTAGGGCACAGGTAGAGTAGATTTAGAATAATTGTTAAGACTTCAGGGTTTTTGCAATGGTCAGTGAACTCTAGCTTCAAGATAAAGTCACTAGCTGCATTAACCTCTTACAAGAGAGGGTTCTATGTTTTGAAGCCAGGCATGACTTCTCTCTAGTTATGAAAGTCCTAAATGGTATCTTCTTCTGAAAGAGGGATGTTTTATTTATGTTGAAAATTTGCTTAGTGTAGCCATTTTTATCAGGTATCTTAGCTAGATGATCTGAATAATTTGCTGAAGCTTCTACATCAGCACTTGCTTCACCTGGCACTTTTAAATATTGTGAACAGTGCTGCAGTGAACAGTTGTGTGCATATATCTTTATGGTAGAATGATTTATTATCCTCTCACATACACCCAGTAGTGGGATTGCTGGTTTGAAGGGTAGTTCTGCTTTTAGCTCTTTGAGGAATTGCTACACTGCCTTCCACAATGGTTGAACTAATTCACACTCCCACCAACAGTGTATAAGTGTTCCCTTTTCTCTGCAACCTCACCAGCATTTGTTATTTTTTGACATTTTAATAATAGCTATTCTGACTGGTGTGAGATGGTATCTCACTGTGGTTTTAATTTTCATTGTTGTAATCATCAGTGATATTGAGCCTTCCTTCACATGCTTGTTGGCTGCATGTGTATCTTCTTTGAAAAGTGTCCATTCATGTCTTTTGCCCACTTTTTAATGGGGCTGTTTTTCTCTTGTAAATTTAAGTTCCTTATAGATGATGGATGTTAGACCTTTCCAGATGTGTAGTTTGCAAACATTTTCTCCCATTCTGTAGGCCATTTACTCTGTTTATAGTTTCTTTTGGTGTGCAGAAGCTCTTTAGTTTAATTAGATCCCATTTGTCAATTTTTGCTGTTGTTTTGATTGCTTTTGGTGTCTTTGTCATGAAATCTTTGCCTGTTCCTGTGTCCAGGATGGTATTGCTAAGTTGTCTTCCAGTTTTTATAGTTTTGGGTTTTACATTTACATCTTTAATGCACCTTGAGTTGATTTTTATATATGGTGTAAGAAGGGGGTCCAGTTTCAGTCTTCCGCATATGGCTGGCCAGTTCTCCCAGCACCATTTATTGAATAGAGAGTATTTTCCCCATTGCTTGTTGTTGTCAGCTTTGCTGAAGATGGCTTATATTAATTTGATGACCAGTTGAATCAGGACATTTTCATGAACCTCAACTTCTAATATTTTTACTTAGTTTTCAGTTTTCTAATGCCTTTTTAAACACCCATCTTTAATACCCATGGATAACTAGGTTATCTCCTATGCAGTTATGAGGGACTATGTTAACTTCTCTTCCCAGGTCCACAAGGGGTGTGGTTTCAAAGGCAAGAACTTCTTAGTACCATACCTCTATCCATCCCCCAATTTGGGAACCTAGAGTTATTTGTCTAACATTTGTGCTGGGGAAGGTAAAATGCCCAGGTGAGCTTCTTTTGTTTAAGAAAGCCAATGTAAAGCTCTGGGAGGACTGTAGGCAGGGCAGCCAGTCAGATATCAAAGTCAAAAATCAGTCACTCCAGCGGAAGTTTGAAGGAACTCCTCTCATGGGACAAGAACCTGAATGGGATGGGAGTAACTCCCAGATTAAAAGTCTCCCTGCCCCTTACCTGTGTGGACTCTATCCCTGGATCCCCTCCCATGACAGCATGGTAGCTACCTCTCTCTCTCTTTCTCTCTATCTCTCTCTCTCCCCCCCACCTTTCTTTCTCTCTCTCTCTCTCTACCTAATAAATCCCTTTTCTGCAAAGCCCTTTGGGTCTGATATGTACTTGAACAATATCACCACTACTGGGCTCTCCTACCCATTCTTGGGTGAGTGAAAGCCCAAGGACCTGGAAGAAACACATCCGGTCAGGGAACAGTGAGCACCTTTTGGGATGCCCATACAACCTGCTCCTGTCCCCCAGGTTACAGTTTTATATTCAATTGAAATACAATAGTACTATGCAGGATAATTTATTACAATACAGAATTGTTACTGTGTAGAATATGGCACTTAATGAGCCAAGTTTTTTCTCACATCCAAGCAATATAGGTACTGAAATAGTCAGAATATCAGAATCTGGAATATGCTCTGGCTGCTCGCCTTGCCTAAATTCTATTCTCTTAGGAATCAGAGAGGTAGAGCAATAGGAGCTGGACCAGCATCTAAAACTCGAGGCCTGCTCCATCAGTTAATGTGCTCATTGGCTGCTCTCTCGACTACTGCGTCATCATCCCCCAATATGTTTGCCTCTTAGTTACTGACTTTTCCCTTGGTTCCTGCCAGGTGGCTTTGTCATGTTTGCTGTTCATCTTCTCTGCAATTGAGCTTTCTTTGGTGCAGTCTCTGCTTTACCTGGCTTGGCCCCCATGTGATGCTCTGCTGGGATGTAAGCTCTGTTGGGGGAAGTTTTCATTCCTTTTGTTCAATGCTTAGAGCAGTGTGTCTGGCAGGTGTCTGAGTCTCAATAAGTATTTGTTGAGTAAAATTCTTGGACTTTTGTTTATAATTTTTTCTTTTTAACTCTCACTTTTGCATTTCCATGAGTACTCTTTGTCATCAGGTACATAACTTATATCACCTAGGGTGTGGTATAGGAACTTTAGACAAAATCTCCTCTTTCTCAGAGCTCATGCACTTCCAGCCACTTGTAGTCCATGAATGTCCACTGCAAGAACGTTACTGTTGTAGGGTGTTATCACTCATTAGAGTATGTTGCAGCTGGCACTTAAGGATAAATTTGACACCAAGTGACTTTTGCTGGTCCCAAATTAGATACTCTTGTTGCTAAGAAATTCTTAAGTTTTATCTAAGAGTGACCTGAGCAAATGCTTAGATAAGTGGAATTATTTCTCTAAATTCTCTAATTGGGTTGAGGTTAGTCTTTTCTGTGGCATTAACAATTATTTTTAGGAAGAGGGACACAGGTCCAAATGAATTGTGCACATGTGTGACAGGCATTCTGCAATCCTAGGAAGCCTGTAAATAATAATGATATTATTATAGTTTGTGTCAACGTATGCACAGAAACTTGCTTTTTAATATGTGGTGACACTATTTCTACCCCCTGGTAATTAATCTAATATAGTTATCTGAGTGGAACCTTAAAATTCCATAAGATAGAGTTTTATAGAAGTATATGTAAAATTAGTTTCCAACTTAAAACCAAGAAATATAAAAATGTAGGTCTTAGTGCTGAAAGGAACCTCGAGATCATCTATTTCAGATGCCTGCCCATAGCCAGGTGAGGTGTAATTCAAATTGCACACAAAGCATCTACCTGAATCTCAGAGGCTGAATGATTTTCCTGCCACGGGTGACAAAACAAAGTTAAATTTCATCTATTGAATTACAGTACGAAAGAGAATATATGCTCTCATAATTTCTGTTTAAATTCTCCTTTCATGGTAACCTTTTACAACAATCTGCAACTTCATTACCACATCTTCTTAAAGTATGTGCAGGACTTTCATAGTTTCAGTTTGAATGGAATTTGAAGATAAAATTGAACTTTGTCTCCCTTCTTCAAAGCAGGAGGTTTATATCCTTGGTAAGACACAACAAATCTAATCAAATAGTTGTATTTGTAGGCTTTAAAATTTACCGGCAGAGTGTCAGAGTCTGGATTGGGAATTAGCATGCCAATATTTAAAAATCTTTCTTAGGAAAGTTTTGAATGCTTTAAGAAACACATGAGTTAGAATTAATATTATAAAGTGAGACAGCTGAAACTAAAACTAATCTCATTTGTCCTTCTTGTTTTAAGGAGGTAGAACTGGACCCTAGTAGGTGATGAGGCTGTATGTTTCACCACAGTTGAGAAAAAAAGTGATGAGGTTCCAAAAGTTTCATGTGAGACTGCTCAAAGCAGTGCTGACGCTAGAACACCTTTTTTTTCTTATGCAGTAAGAAACTTCATTAATACATCAGGATATAGGCAAACAAGGTATAAGCAAAGCAGATGGTCTGGTACATCAAAGACAGCTCCGTGGGTCTTTTCTCCACATATCATACATGTATTCACGACTCAGAAGCTAGAACGCTCTATTCTGACCCCAGTGTCAAGGCTTTTTCCATTTTGATGAAGTCCCTCCACTTAAGTCTTAGATCTTATATAATAATCAATGTTATTTTATCTAATATGTTCAGCGCTGTGGTTTACCTTGAGACATAGTTAGACACTTCATTTGTCAAATATGCACAAATGATTTTTGAAGCATCAATAAGAGGCACATTTTTATCTCACTTTTTTCTTATACTTTTGGAAATGTTCATCATATAGCCTCCAAATACTGACACTGAATTGCATGAGCCACATAACTTTACATCTTAAGTCTTAGGCCGTCCTCATTTGTCATTATAGTTTGCAGCACTACCAGAATATCTAACTAATGCAATTCTGCTCTTCCCTTAATCAAGAACTGATTTCACTTGTATCATTTCCTACTATTGCCAAAGAGACCATACAAACTGAGTGGTGTTGTTCTGAAGTCTACTTGAAGTCTACGCTAGCAGGTGAAATTGAATAGATCTGTATTTTCTCAGATTTCTACAGTGATAATCCTAAAATAAACATCTCATTTTAGTAAGTAGCATAATAAGAGTTTAAGCAAAATTAGGAGCAATGGGGCTAATTATGTGTTTTCTCTTTATGTGCTCTTTATGCCATTGTCAAAGATAGAGGATTAAGTAAACCAAATGTGGCATTTTTTGATATCTATAAGTATTTTAACACTCCTCAGAAGTATGACTTCCTCTGTCCTCAGATTCACGACCACTTCTATTCATATCTAAATATTCTATTCAATGACATCATCTAACAAAGTCTTAACTATCCTGGTATTAGTGCCTCCTTTGTTTTGTTTTGGTTGTTTAAATCAAGATATAGTAATTTGTATATTTTCAAAGTGCTTTATAAATCCCAAACTATACCGTACCATAGCCGAGTCTTTGGAAGGAAATGCACATCCTAGTATGTGTGTATGTTAGCATAATGCCCATGTTGACAGGAATCATATTTTCCCTTAAAAGCATGATTGATGAAGTCAGTTTTGCAGACAAAGAGCTCATGACCAATTTCTTTCAAACTTCAAATCAAGTTTGACAGCATGAAGAATTTCATGTAGCATATGGGAAATATTCATGTTACCTTTTAAACTGGTATCACTGTTGTTTTGGGCTTCCAAATACATGCACACCCGACTCGTGGTTAAAGCCATAAGAAACTCTGTTATGCCAGAATGTTAGTGCAGTACAGCCATTACAGGGAACATGTGGCTGGGTGTGTTCTTGGAAACATGCACGCTGCAGGATTCTGTTTACTGCTAGTTTTATGTGCAGACCACTAGTCTAATATAAAAAAGCACAAATTTTTACATGCTACAAGGTATTGTGGTTGTTAGCTAAATTGCTTCGTGCTTGGCTGTTATGTTTTGGGGTGATGGGTTCCAAAGGAAGCCAGATGTGCAATTAGAGATGTTTTGGCACATCTGTACTAAAGTTGCAGCCTGAAGATGCTCAGAGAGTGATTTTCTCGTGTGTGTGTGTGTGTCTGTGTGTGTGTGTGTGTGTGTGCGCGCTCTGCAGGTGCTAATTTTTCAAGGAGAAAAGTGTTCAGCCTGAGCAAATATGACTAATAATTGTGAGAGGTTTATTTGCAAACAGACAAGTGTTGGCAGCACGAATCCAAAGCAGAAATTATTACATTAGGGAAGTGCTGTGGGATTTGATGCTATAAATGTTTTCCTCACAGACCCAGATCTTTCTTCTAATATATTTATTTTTTGGAATTTCAACATTGTATTTATTTGTAAGACAATTAACACTGTATATTAAACTATCTCTCTTTAATGTTATATTTTAATTTTGCTCCTCCCCTCTTCTACATAATGATAAATAAAGACTCTGAAACATTAAAGGATGCTTAGGTAGTGATTCACCATCCCCTCAACACGTTTTTCTTCTTGCACTCATAATTGTTTAAAGTACTTATTTATATTAATTGCTCCTACTGAAATTGAACTCCCTGAAGGCACAGACCATGCCATTTCATCTTGTATTCCCACTGTCTGACACAGTGCCTGATGCTTAAGAGGTGTTTGCAAAACATTTTATGAATAAACTATGATGTTATTTTCACTGTTTGTTCAATATGTGTTTGTCCTTTAAATATTTAAAAGATTTGTCATCAAGTGTGGTATGTAGGATAATTCTCCCTTAGCAAATACTCACCTTGTCTAATCATGTAAATAAAGAACATGTTTTCCATTAAGAATATCAAACTATAATTCTTCAATGATTATTTATGAGCCTGGTCAATAGTGAAAACTGATCATCTTAGTTACTATATACTGTGTTCTCAGGATATGGGATATCATCATAATTTTAGTTAACATAATTATCTTAGAGCTAAGAAGAACTTTAGATGTCACATCTTCCAAAGAGGGATAATTAAGGTACAGAAGGGTATAAAGCTTGTCTACTAACATTGGTAGGTTCTAGTTTTCAGTTATGGGTTGTTTGATTATATTTTTAAAAAATTTGGTGGGCTTTCAAGAATCTTTTTTGAGCATTAAGATCAAGCATTGAAATATAATTGCTTTTATTACCCAACTTATTCTTCAAGAGTTAGTCTATACTTTCATTAATTCAGGTGGAATACTTCTTTTATAGAGCCCTGGGATTTGAGGTCATTGTGATTTCTTTGTATACTGGCATCCTATGCAGTTATACAACTAGTTCATAAATGGATTATGTGCTTTTGTTTGCTGTGCTGTATTTAAAGCATTTAGTTTGTGTATAATTCACTTTCATGTTGGAAGTGACATAATTGTATGTTGCAGAATTCAAATGAAAATTTTCTCAACTTTGAATTTGTATTAATTCAAACTTAAATGTTTTCATCTTGAATGTTTTCCACTTTCTGAACTTATCATCTGACCTCTACTTCTTTTGCATTTGACTTTTTTTTTTTTTGAAGAGTTGGCACATTTAAAAATATCACCTATATACACATATCTGAAAGCTGTATACATGGCAAGACTAGAGTCGTTATTTTCATTTTTTAAAATTAGTTGTTTTAGTAATTTTTATTTCTTAGTCAATTGTTTGGAATGCTGATCACAGATTCAGAGAAATCCAATTTTAAATGTGGCCTATATCCATACTGAGCACTATTAGTGTCATAGGAACATTATGGGTTAAATAGAATTTTTTGAGTTATTTTCAAGTTTTATTATAAGTTCAATAAGAAAAATATTTTTCATTCTAACACAGAACTTGACGAAAACATCCCCTTTCTGCAGTACTGGTGGTTCGCTAAGTGGCAAGAAGGGCTGTAACTATCAGATTACATACTTCTAGGACTATTTAATCCCAGAAGTTTATTTATGAACTTATTATATCTCTGTGTCTGAATAAGAGAAGCAACTGGTTATGATTATATATCTAGATGTTGGGATATAGACTGGAGCAAATTGAGATCAGATATATAAATTGGGAACAAAGGACCTTTGTCTCTGTGGCTTAAAGATTCTTAACTCATGCTCCTCCAAATTTCTTCTTTGTACCTACTATGAGCCACTTATTATTCATTATTATTCTATTATTGTAATAGTAGTATTATTATTGTTGTACTACGTATCTTTGGTAGAGAAGAAGACAGCAGTGTGTAAAGTGAAAAGTAGAAATCTCCCTCCAGCCTGATTATTCCGTCGTTCCACTCCAGGAGGTAATTAGTACTATTAATAGATTCTTGCATATTCTAACATAATTTTTTGTATCTACAAATATATATTTCATTTAGGTGATATCAATTTCAATTTTTCTTTCTGTATATGCCATTTATAAGTCTGGTATTAATGAACACTAGATTACCAGCATCCCAGTTTTAAAGTGTCCTGGAATTTTGATATTCTTAATTTGAATTCCATGAGCAGCAACAGCAGCAGAGTTACTATTGCACTAAGCCTAGAAGCAGTCCCTAGTTAATCATAATCACCCTCCATAGAGAAAAGACTTTTTTGTTTTCTTCAGGTAAAATCATTGCATTTCTTAGGGGTAAGGGACTAATTCATTTACTAGTTTTCCGAACAGGACTGCTAAATTTTCTTAGATACATCCTAGGTGATTGAATTCTCCTCAACTTGGGAATATATCCAATTCTTACTGAAAAAGTTGTTCTGATTGGATCAAATAATTAAGTGGACAGTAAGGATGTGGGAAAAGAAAGATAACTCAGAAAGCATCTGCTATTTATCTCTCAGATTGATGAGTACAGCTCTATTAGAAGAATGAGTACTAATTAACTCATTAAACAGTTCCCACTGTGATTCCGCAAAGTAATTTTAGGCTAATCTGAATCTTAGAGAATTAAAATCTAACTGTAGAAGCATATCATTGCAAGCTATTGATAAAACTTTCAGAGATATTAGAAAAATTTCTTAGGCCATAAAGTAGAAAGGAAGTAATATAAAGCTAAAGACTCCTGTTGTATAGAAGATACTTAAAAAAAATTTTTAGCTTAGTTTCCTGAATGCTAAGTCAGATGACTAATATGAACTTAAAACTTCATGTTTTGTTAATAAGAATCTTGATGGCTTGGGAATTTGCATCTGTGTCCAATTCTGAAGAGTTATGTTCCTCAGTTAAAATCTACACAAGAAGCATGTTCAGCATGTAATCTAATGATAAAACAAATTTTGTAAACCACATTAAAAAAAGACAATAAAATGAATGTCCATACCCTGTTGTAAAGCGATTGTTGTGTGGATCAGCATGGTGGCTCTTGTTTCTTCAGGGAACATATGGCATAGACTGGAACAACAAATGCATGTGACCCTACTCCACAGTCTGCTGTGCAAACCTCAGCGTTGTGAAGACTGTCAAGTTGTGTGTCACACAATAAGCGTAAGCATGATTCCTGAGTATATAGCATGTTGCTTGTCAGACTTGGCTAACATCCCATGGTTGTACATGTCTCGGAGCATAAAAATTACAGCATGCAGCTCAATACTAATTTTTTCAGTAGAGGGAATTCTTAGTTTCCTGAAAAGATCTGCAGTCTTCTCAGTTGACCAGAAGAAGAACGACATTGAAGAGTTTTTAGTTTTTTCTTTCTTTTTTATTTTTTAGACAAGGTATCACTCTGTTACTTGGGCTAGAGTGCAGGAACCTGACCATAGCTCACTGCAGCCTTGAACATCTGGGCTCAAGCAATCCTCCAGCCTCAGCTTCCCACGTAGCTGGGACTAGTAGCACATACCACTATGCCAAGCTTTTTTTCTTTCTTTTTTAAGAGATTGGGTTTTGCTATGTTGCCCATGCTGGTCTCAAACTCTTGGCCTCAATGGATCCTTCCACCTCAGCCTCCCAGAGTGCTGGGATTACAGGCATTGAGTCGCTGTACCTGGCCTCAGGTTTTTCTAGAAGGCCCCACACATATTGTCAAATGTTTAAAATAAGTTTTCTAAGAGTGATAGACATATAGTGGACCATCAAAGTTATTTTAGGAGACAGTATATTAATCTTTTCAGGAACTAGGGCTTGAAAGTAGATAGTCTGATAGTCTAAGACTGTATCACTCACTAGCTCTGTCACTTTGAGAAATGATTTAATCTACTGATTTTTTTTTCAACTGGGTCTGTAAAATATGGATACTTATATCAACCATACAGAGTATTGTTGTGGTACAAAATGCTTGTTAAATGGTACCCATGACTTGTTGAATGGTACCAATGCTTGTTAAATGGTACCCATGCATAGTGACAATGAATTTTTTTCTCTTCCTCATAGCATGAGGGGTTTCTTCTAGAAATGAGACATTCTTACACAGGTAAACTTGTGTCCTAGGAGTTTGCTGTATAGATGATTTCATCACCCAGGTATTAAGCCTCACACCTATTAGTTATTTTTCCTGATCTTTTTCCTTCTTCCCATCCCTTGCCTGCTGGCAGGCCCCATTGTGTGTTGTTCCCTTCTATGTGTCTGTGTGTTCTCATCATTTAGCTCCCACTTATAAGTTATGTATCAGGAAAAAAAATTTAAATAAAAACAGAAAACATATAATGGCTTGAATAAAATAAAAGTTTCTTACTAAAAAGAAAGAAGTGAGACATTCTTTTAATGAGAGTTTATGAATGATGGGATTTTCCATGAAAATCTTTAAACAAGTGATGTGCATATAGTTTCTTTTTGTTTTTATGTACTTCAGTAATGCTTATTTTAGAATCTAAACTCTTGGAGGCTAAGCCCTGTGTCAGGGGTACCATTGATTACCTATAATACCAAATATAAGTAGAAAAATGTGGTCCATTATGTGGCCTAAATGACCTTTAGTGCATTCACATTTTATTGAAGGCTTAAAGGTGTTTCCATACAATGTTGACGTAACTGATTGAAAAGTGACCAATTTAGGTAAATCTGGCTCTTATAAAATGGCTGTAGTTTTGCAGTATTCTTTTCTCTCTCTGTGTCAATGTAGAGAAGGACTGATCCATTTATCAGTGGCTGGCTGGCACTGTATGCGGGACCTTTGTTAGTTCCAATTCAGTTTGGCAACAAACATCCAGGACTTACTTATTTTTCATCTTCTAAAACTAAGTTGATGTTTCTGAGATCTTTTCAAATGAATAAATACTATACTAAATTTACAGTGACTGCTCATTATTCAAAAAAAGAGAAAAAAAGTAAAAATTGAGCATGGTGATAAATTTACCACGAATCATGAAACTCTTCACAATCCTCTTTTCTCTGCTCATGTGCATTCTATTTTTTTCTTATTTATTTCTCTTCTCTCCAAGAACTTCTCCCCATCCTGATTTTAATATCATTCTAAACATATATGATTATATATAGTTTCTAGAAAACAGTTGATGTTCAATAATTGTTTTTTTGGGAGAGGAGTCTCCTGGCTGCTGAGTGCCACCACATCCTAACCAGTGTGCTCAATTACATCACATAGTTTCTCATTTCACCAGCATTTGAAAATCAATTCCTGTTTTTTACTCTTTTACCTTGTGAAAGAAGTTTTAAAACTTTATGTTGTGTTTTCTTTAAAAGACTGTCTAATATTTTTGAAATTCTTTTCCTTTAATTTTGAGAATTCACAATGGTATATGGAATTGAGCACAAGTGTGCATATGTATGTGTTTTTAAAAAGAATATAATTTATACCTCTAATATATAGTTGCACTACCAATGAACCATTTTTTTCTAGTGTCACTGTCTAGTCCACGGAAAATATAATTACCTGTATAATGGTTGCTAATAAGGAAACTGTTGCAATGCCCTTGACTATAAATGTATAAGTAGGAATTGAAATAAAATGTTTACTTTAGTGTCTCCTACATATAATCACCATCCAAAATGCCACTGAATATAAATTACATTTCTAATATAAAAAAATTAAAAATGCATTGTTTTGAAGTATATCTATATTAAACACATTGCTTGGTATGCTTAAGGAAATATTCTTTAATACAAATATTCTTATGTAGCAGAAAGAGATACAAAGTCCTGCTTTAATTCTGTAAATTTAAAAATTATGTAGTCTGTGTTATGATTAGAAGACATGGATGACATTTGCTTTTGTATAATGAACAAATCGTAATGCACAACTATAAAAATAGACTGAATTTTACAAAGAAGAAACAGAAATTCTATGGAAAAAGATCAATACCTCTTATAATTAGGGAAGTATAAGTTAAATTACCAATGGTACAGTGAATTTTAATGCCTGATACTAGGTAAAGGGCAGAGTAAGATAACTATCACACTACATATGGGAATATAAATTGGTATAAGTTTTTTGGAGACTATTTGGGAAGGTCCTTCAGGAGGCTTGAAATATGCCTAAATTACCAGATATATGATTGAAGATTTACCTTTACACTGGAAAGAACCAAAATATTCAATAATAGTTTGCTATTTAAACCCCATTTATTTATTCATTCATTCAATAAATACTTTGTCTGTACTTAACATGTGCCAAACAGTGCTGGGGTCTCTGGGGATATAGCTGGGAACAAATGATTTGTACATGATTACATAATTAGAGTATAGTCACAGAGATTACATGGGACTGTTGGTCATATGGTTTAACTTTATAGGAAACTGCCTATGTTGCGAAGTGATTGTACCAATTTGCATTCCTATCAGCAATCTGATAGGAATGCAAACTCTGCCTGAGAGTTCCAGTTGCTCTGTATTCTCTCCTGTATATTCTTAGTCTTTATCATTTTTACCATTCTGATTGGCATGTAGTAGTATCTAAATGTGATTTTAGTTTCTATTAAACTGGTTGCTAATGATTTTGATAATTGTTTTTGTTCTAACTAGTCATTAATATACTATTTTAATAAAGTGTGTTTTGGGCTGACTTATATTCTTTTAAAATTCCTACATTGAAGTTCCCAGTACCTCAAAATGTGACTGTATTTGGGGACAGCATCTTTAAAGAGGTAATTAAGTTAAAATGAAATTATTAGGGTGGCTCCTAATCTAGTATGACTAGTATGCTTACAATAAGAGGAAATTTGGACACAGATATACACAGAGGGAAGACCCTGTGAAGATACAGGGAGAAGATAGCCATCTATAGGCAAGCACAGAGGCCCCAGAAGAAATCAACCCTGCTGACATCTTAATCTTGAACTTTCAACATGCAGCACTTTAAGAAAATAACTTATTGTTTAAGCTACCCAGTCTGTGGTACTTTGTTACAGTATCTCTAGAAAGTGAATGCAAAAGACCTTCAAAGTTTTTGCTCATTTTAAATTTGGTTGCTGGTTTATTTATTGAGTTATAAGTATTCTTTATATAAAGAATATTTACATATTCTTTATATAAATATAAAGAATATTTATATAAATTTTCTATTTTTTCTCATATGTATTGTGAATATTTGTATATTTGTATATTTTCTCATACATATGTATTGTGAATATTTGCCCTCCTTGCCTCAGACTGTGGTGTGAATTTTTTTCTAATGATATTTGGAAGTGGAGAAGGTTTAAATTGGCAAGAAGTTCAATTATCAATTTAAAAAAAATATTTTGGGCTTTTGATGTTTTGTAGAGATAATATTACTCCAAAGTCAACAAGAATTTCTCTCCTATGTTTTCTCTTAGAAATTTCTAGCTTTAGTTTTACCTTCAGGCCTTTGATCTATTTCAAAATCTTTACATGTAATGTGAAATAAGAATCAGAATTCTTTTTGTTTTATGTGGAGACCCTGTTGTTCTACCTCCATTTATTGTGGACTACTCTATTTAATTATTTATACTTTAGCAAAAACTAATTGACCAAACAGGTGTGGTTCTATTTCTGGACTCTATTCTGTTTCATTGATTTCATACTTACCCCTATGGCAATACCATATTGTCTTGGTAAAGGTCACTATAGAGTATGTGAGGTTTTGTGGATTTTATTGTCCAGGATTTATACATATTTAGCTAAATGTATCCTTAAATATTTCATGCTACTTGATTTTTTTTAAACGTCAGTTTTTCTAATTTAACTTTCAGCTATTTGTTGGTAGTATATAGAAATAAAACTAGATTTTTGTTTGTTCTTTTTGTGTCTTTCTACATGACTATATTCACTTTTATTGTTTGTATTGCTTTCAATCGATTTCTTAAAGATTCTCTATTTGTGCAATCATATCCCTTCTGTATAAACTATACTTCACCTTTCTAATTGGTGTGTCTGATTTCCTTTTCCTGCATTATTGTACTGGATAAAATTTACATGCTCACTCTCATCATTTCTATTGTACATTTAAAAATTGTGTAAAACAAAATGTATAATAGAAATGGTGAGAGTGAGTGCATTATTTACTTTGAATCTTAGGGTAATGTCTTAAGTCTTTCACTATTAAATATGTTATCAGCTACTGGTTTCTCATAGATTCCCTTTATGGCTGTGAAGATATTTTCATCAATATCTTGTTTTCTTGTGAGCTAATCAAAATCACTTTTTAAAACAAATTGTTTTCAAATCCTTAAGAAATATGTAAATAAAGCTGCAAAATTTGTGCTACACAAGAAATCTATTTTTCTGAGAAATTTTATCATTAATATATATGGAATTTAATAAAGTGCTTTCCCTCCATCTGTTGAAGTGATTTTATGGCTTTTTTTCTGTTACTATAGTGATTAATATTGACTTTTTTTTCAGATATTAAACTAATTTTATATTCCTGGGATGAATCACACTTAATCATGATATTTATTCTCTTTGAATATTACTGAATATGATTTGTTAATATTTAATTAGTACTTTTTCATTAACATTTGTGACAGTTATTGGCTTATGGCATTCTTGGAATGTGTTTGACTAGTTTTGGTATCAGGGTAAGGCTAGCTTTATTAAATGAATATTATTTCCTTCTCATATATTTTCCTAAAAACCTTGATTGCTATAATTTCTTCCTTTAATGTTTGTGAGATACTTCAGTAAAGCCATCTGGGTATAGTGTTTGATTTGTGGGAAAGTTTTTTATTTCAAATTTAAGCTCTTTAAATTCAAATGTAAAGTAGTAGGTATAGTAGACATAGGCTACTCAAACTTTCTATTTATTTTTGTGGCAGTTTGATAAATTAAGTTATTCAGGAATTAATCCATCTTACCTATCTTATTAAATTTATTGACATAGCAATGTTTATGATATTTATTTAGTATGAGTGAAGGTTTTTACCTTCTGTCACTAGCAAAATTTTTTAAAGTTTTAAAAAATCTTTGAACTGAATGAGTGAAGAGTATCAAAAATTTAACATGAAATGAAAAATCTGTAACATTAAATATTTATATTAAAAAAGAAGAAAGTAAGAATAATAATTACTACATTCACCTTGAGAATCTAAAAAAGAAGTCTAAATTACATCTCAAGTAAGCAGAAGGAAGAGAATAATTTTATTCTTTTCTGAAAAGAATAAAAAGAAAAATCATTAAAATGCAGGATGGTTACTTGAATAAAAGTCATAAAATTGACAATCTCTAGGTACTTTGGTCAAAAATTAAAAATAAAAGGACAAAAACAAATAATCAGGAATAAGTGGAAAGCATAGTAACAAAAAAATCTATAGTATATTCTCAGTCCTTTTTTAATTCATTGAGGCTTATTTCATTTCCTGGCATGTTTTATCCAGGTGAATGTTCCACGTACATCTGAAAATGATGTGTATTCTGCTATTGTTAGGAGTAATATTCTACAGTTAATTAGGTCAAGTTGGTAGATAGTGGTGCTTTGGTTTAATGTGGTCTTAATGATTTTTCTGCTACTTTTTCTATGACTTCCTGAGAAAAGAGGGTTACCATCTCCAACTCTATGTGTGGAATTGCCCATTTCTATTTCAATTCTTTCCAGTTTTCCTTCATTCATTTGAAACTCCGTTATTAGTTACATATGCACTTAGATTTTCATGTGTTCTTGATGAATTCACTAGTTTACTATCAGAAATGATTCTTTTTCATCCTGGTACTATTCCTTGTACTGAAGCCTACTTTGATAGATTTAGCCCATCCAACTTTCTTATATTTACTATAAATATAACATTCTTTAATTTCAATCTACTTATGTCTTTGTATTAGAAGTACATTACTAGATACCATGTAATTAAGTCTGTGTTTTTATATATTCTGATATTCTCTGCCTTTTAATTGAAATGTTCAAAACATTTATTATTAATGTGTTAATGTTTTATATCTACCATATTTCTATTTGTGGTTTTTGTTATTCATTTTCCTCTCTTTTCTGCTAAAATATTTAGTGAACATTTTTTCAAAGTTTAATTTTTATTATCTCTTCATTCTTTTGGTTAACCCTTTTAATTTTAATTTTTAATCGTTGTTCTGGAGTTTATAATATTCATCTTTAATATTTTATCCTCATATAATATTTTACCATATGATATAAGAACCTTACAACAGGGTATATCTATATCTTACCTCTATTCTTATGCTGTGACTATCATGTGTTATGAACTCTACACTATATTATTGTTTTAACTTTGAGCAGTCAGCAAAATGTCTTTTATATTTATTTATATATTCTTTTCACTGTTCTTCATTCTAGATCTCATTTTTATGTGTATTTGGTTTTTTTTAACCTAAAGAACTTTCTTTAACATTCCGTTTAGTGCAGATTTTTTAGTGATGAATTCCTCAAAAAATTTTTTCATTAAAATATTTTTGGTTTTATTTTTTAAGAATATTTTCAGTAGATATAAACTTGTAGACTGACTGATTTTTCTTTTATCAATGATTACATTTTGATTATGATGCACCTGAGTTTTTAAAAATTTTACTTTGCTTGAAGTTTGTTGAAATTCTTCAATCTGTGACTTTTGGGTTTTCATAAAATTTGGAAACATTTCCGCTCCTTTTTCTTAAATATATTTATTTATATTCATTATCTTCCTAAAATTTAAGTTACTTGTATGTTAAAGTACTTAACATTGTCTCATAGGCTACTAAAGTTCTGTGACTATTTTTACGTCTTTCCTCTCTTCCTTCAGTTGGAATAATTTCTGTTGCTATGCCTACAAGCTTTCTGATTCTTTCTTATGCCCAAGTCCAGTTGGCTATATATCATGTCTAGTAAATTTTTCATGTCAGGCTCTGTATTTTTCATATCTAGAAATTCCATCTCATTTTATACACCTTCTTTTTCTCATATTTTAATTTAAATACTTAAGCATATTTCTAAGTGCTATTTTAAAGTCCTTTTGTGCTAATTCTACCATATCTGCGAATTCTGGATCTGTTTATGTTGACAAGATTTTTTTTTTTCCTAAGGGTCACATTTTATTCTTTAGGTATCTAATAATTTTTGAGAGATGGTAGAAATTGTCAGTGTCATGTTGTTGATTAGTTTTATTGCCTTCCTTTAAGAAGTGTTGGCCAGGCACAGTGGCTTGCGCCTGTAATCCCAACACTTTGGGAGGCCAAGGTGGGTGGATCATGAAGTCAGGAGTTTGAGAACAGCCTGGCCAACACAGTGAAACCCCGTCTCTACTAAAAATGCAACAATTATCCAGGCATGGGGGTGCATTCCTATAATCCCAGCTACTCGGGAGGCTGAGGAAGGAGAATTGCTTGAATCTGGGAGGCGAAGGTTGCAGTGAGCCAAGATCATGCCACTGCACTCCAGCCTGGGCAATAGAGTGAGACTCCATCTTAAAAAAAAAAAATGTGTTGAATATTGTTTTGATATATGGTTGAGTAATTTTCAGATAAATGGTTCTTTTCAGACTCTTTTGAAAGCTTTGTTAGGTGGGTATAAAAGATCCTTTACTCTTACTAGCTTAGCCATTCTAAGACACATCTCTCCTGGGTTCTCTAGTTAATGTCCATGTATTCAATGAGGTCTCTTCATTCTCGCTGTTTGGAAGGCAAAAATCTATAATAGTCCTTTAGAGAAGCTGGGTTCAGCATGGAGACCCACCAGCTATTTTTAGTGTAGCATCAAGGAGTTTCATCCTATATACAGATAGTATTCAGACAAAGATTCAAGTGGGACTGTATGTAGATTTCTAGAGCTTTCCCTCCTGCTTATAATCTTCATTTCTGATATACTGGCACAAACATTTTTAGCTTCATTAGGCTTCCCAAATTCTGATCTTGTTCTCAACAACTCAGGCAGATCACCTTGTTCAAGTTAAATGACCCTTCACCCACCCTATTCTGTGATCTCCAGGAAGACATTCAGGCACTCCATTGGCTAATTTTGTTCATTTCTTATCTCTCAGAGAATCACAATTATGTCCTATTTGCTGCCCAACTTCTCAAAACAGTTGTTTCATAAATTTTGTTCAGTATTTTAAAAATTATTTATGATGGAAAGGTATGTCTGTTATAAGTTACTACATCATGGTTGAAAGCAGAAGTCCAGATTTCATGTGTAGGAAGACACTGATGCTTCATAAAACATACGTACCTTAATTTCAATTTGATCAGAGATGAAATTAGGGAAATAAAAACAATCATGACAAATGAAACCTTGTAATCTAAATTAGTCGTCTTGGTCTTTCATTGAGTAATAATTTCTAAACCCAATTTAATGGCTGTTCATGTTATTATTCGCATGTTAAAGTTTTTTTTTAATAGTCTACTGTTTTACGGATAATACATAGAAAATTTCAAATAGTTTCAAGATAGCCAGTGAACCTCGCTAACATTTTGGATTTTGGGATTTGACCGATCACGTATTTATTGTGTTCTTTTCATAAAAATGTTTAGAAAATATTTTTATGACTTCCAAATTTTTTATTTAAAGAAATATGCTCTCAAAGTCAGATTTAATTTTTTCATATAACTGTCCAGAATGCAGACAAAATTTTACTGATTTTTAAATTATAAAACTATAGCTTATTTTTCTTGAGTGGTTTGTATATGCCAGCCTCTGTGCTAACCATTTTATATGCATCATGTCATATAAAGTATGAGCAAGGTATTGTTATTTTTATTATCATTATCAGTTGTGGTGGTTTTTTGGTTTAGCCAAGGAAGAAGAAACATGGAAAAATTTAAATAATTTTTTCAAGCTTACATACTAATTTGTGGTGTTTTCTAGACTTGATTCCAGCTACATCTGATCTAGTTATCCCATGCTCTTAATGTTATTAGCCATTTTGTAAAAATTAAATTGAATTTTTTTAAGAGCTGGGATACATGTGCAGGACATGCAGGTTTGTTACATAGGTAAATGTGTGCCATGGTGGTTTGCTGCACCTATCAACCCATCACCTAGATGTTAAGTCCTGCATATAGTAGATATTCTTCCTGATGCTCTCCCTGCTGCCTGCACCCCTCCTGACAGGGCCCAGTGTGTGTTGTTCCCCTTCCTGTGTCCATATGTTCTCATTGTTTAGCTCCTACTTATACGTGAGAACATGCGGTGTTTGGTTTCCTGTTCATGTGTTAGTTTGTTGAGGATAATGGCTTCCATCTCCATCCATATCCCTGTAAAGGACGTAATCTCATTCTTTTTTATGGCTACATAGTATTTCATGGTTTATATGTACCACATTTTCTTTATCCAGTCTATCATTGATGGGCATTTGGGTTGATTCCATGTCTTTGCTATTGTGAATACTGCTGCAATGAACATATGTGTGCATGTATTTTTATAATAGAATGATTTATATTCCTTTGGGTATACACCCAGGAATGGGATTGCTGTGTCAAATGGTATTTCTGTTTCTAGATCTTTGAGGAAGACCCTGTCTTCCACAGTGGTGAAACTAATTTACAGTCTCACCAACGGTGTGAAAGCACTCCTGTTTCTCCTCGCCAGTATCTGTTGTTTCTTGACTTTTTAATAATTGCCTTTCTGACTGATGTGAGATGGTATCTCATTGTGGTTTTGATTTGCATTTCTCTAATAATCAGTGATGTTGATCTTTTTTTCATTTGTTTGTTTGCCATATAAATGTCTTCTTTTGAGAAGTGTCTGTTCGTGTACTTTGCCCAATTTTTGATGAGGTTGTTTGTTTTTTCCTGTAAATTTGTTTAAGTTCCTGTGAATATTATGAGCCATTTTTAAGAAACGTACACTTATACACAGATACTACATTCCTTTTGTTATAAGTTTCCTTGTGAAGTTAAAATCTTCTGTAGTAGTAAACACATATGCAAAGTGTCCAGCAAAAACCTAACTTCTTCAGGAATGAAAGTCCAGGAGGTCCATGTTCAGTTCTTTCTTCTATGGGAAGATATGTTTACTGGTTTTAAATGTAGATTATTTTTTACCATTAGGCTCAGGAGTTTCAGTTCTCATGCATGCTTAAGAGTTAGTGAGTATTGAGACCCCCTCAAAATATGACATCATGTTACAAGCCTGGGATCATAAGTAAAAATAGCAAAACTAGACCCAGATTAGTCCTTAGAGCATGGACCATCAATTAAGCCATGTGTTCACAGACATCACCTTGTGTCTATCAGCAGCAGACTGGTGACAGTCACTCTCCAAGGCTTGTAGATTCTAAGGGCTGCTGTCATTTCTTATTATTTCTAGACCACTTTGATCCTTTCATTGGGGGAAAATATTGAGGAGGATTTTGGGACATGTATATTAAACAGATAATCGTATTATTTTCTTCAAGAAAAAAAATGGTTTGTTTTCTTAAATGCATTAGATAATTTACAATCATGCTTCCCATATGTAATGTCTGTGATGTAGCCAGTAGGACAACTCATTTTTATTCAGTGCCCAAGTGGGTATAATATATTGACACATGCTTGAATCTGATTTATGTATTATTCTTATTTTCAGGCAAATCATAGGAGTTTGTCTACTTAAAACCTGAAACAATTATAAAAATCACCCCTTTCACTCAAGAGCCACATTCTAGGCCTAAACATTGGTAACAATATAAAGAGCTGTCCTTCATGTGTCCTCTACACTTTTAAATTATCATTATTTTGAAACTGTCATTCCTTTTTCTTAATAGCTTAAAAAATTAATTTTTACACTTGAGGGCATATAACATGGCAAATTAGAAATTAACATTTTACCAGTTTCTTCCTCTTCCTTTTCTTTTTTCTGTCATTTCCGTTGCCATCTCACCGTACTCTGAGGTCCTCATCTATTTGTCACTACCTCTGTCAGTGAGTAGAAAGCAAGTTCTTAAAACTTTTCTATATGTCAAAATGACAAATTTCTATTCATTCAAGGTCCTTATATAGTGTGCACTGAGCTAATAATAGTTTTTTTTTTTTTTTTTTAAGATGGAGTCTTGCTCTGTCACCCAGGCTGGAGTGCAATGGCATGATCTCTGCTCACTACAACCTCTGCCTCCCACATTCAAGTGATTCTCCTGCCTCAGCCTCCTGAGTAGCTGGGACTGACTACAGGCATGTGCCTCCATGCCCAGCTATTTTTTTTTTTTTTTGTATTTTTAGTAGAGATGGGGTTTCACCATGTTAGCCAGGATGGTCTCGATCTCCTGACCTGGTGATCCTCCGGTCTGGGCCTCCCAAAGTGCTGGGATTACAGGCAAGAGTAGGAATTTAAAGATAAATTGTATCTTCCTTTGTTTCTTTTATTATTTGGCATGGATATTTCAATGTCATGCTTTAATTATTGCTACTTAACAGAACCATCTTTAGGGAAAATGTTGAATTAGATAGCATAGATTTTTAAAAAACAATACAATAGAGTGATTAAAACTACCAGAGTTGGGTGTGCAGTGAGACAATTTGTTCATCTCTGTGTTATCTGTGGCTAGTACAGCATCTGATACATAGGAGAAACCAAATGAATATTTGTTGAATCAGTGAATGAATGATGAGGAAATGAAACTAAAAGAATCAAATTTTTTTTTCTTTTCGATAAGCTGGAAGAAGCTTGTATATGCTTAAATGCTGATTAGAAAGTTCCCACTGAAGGGAGAAAAGTTACTATTCAAAAGGGAGAAGGACAAGAGAGATGATAACCTAGGATTTCTTAGAAAAAGGAATTTAATGGGATCAGAACTTTGGAGTCGCTGACCTTAGGCTGAACACACACAATGACTCAGTCTGAGATTTTCTTGCAAATTACCTATTCTTTCTGATTCCGATTAGTCTCCTTCTGAGATTTGTAGGCAGAGCCACCTAAACCAACCCTTTCCTACCACACTGCTTGTATAGCCCATCTCTTAAACTCTGAAGCATGAGGAAGCATATATGTCCTTCCACACCATTTGTTTATGTCCTTGTCCCCCTTTTCTCACATATCATAAAAAGTTATAATGCACATTTTGTTGCCTAACGCCTAGGACTTTCTATTCATTTCAATTCCTCATTCCCCAGAATCAACACAGTTAATGTGTGGCAGTATCAGAAAGCCTAAATTTCCAACTCAACTCTACTGTTTAGACAGATCTCTAAATGAAACTGTAAATGAGGCATTTCCTTGCTTTCTGCAAGGAGAGATTTACTATTTCATATTAATGGGAAAGTAATTGAACTGTCCTTCAATTGATATAGCTTAATACAAATTTTTAGCTATCATTATATTGGAGTCACACTAAACAACTTTAGCAAGTACTTGGAAATTGCTCGTCCGAGAAGCTCTTCTTAAGCCTCAGGATTGGGTTCGGTGACCCTCCAGTGAGTTCTTCTTATGGCACCCTATGTAGCATTTGTGACACTGAGCAGAAATAGTTTAACTGGCTACTATTGACTATAGTTTCCTTGGGGATAGATGTGATCTTTTCAACCATTGTATTTCAGCATCTAACAAAGAGTCTGGTACATAGCTGATAACCAATATTGACTAATATCCAATAAGCTAATCAAAAGTCTGAAGACAAGAGCTTCACATGTTTGACTTTGCATTTTCTTCACAAATGGATGTTCATTTGCAATGAACACAGTTTTTACTGATATGTTATATAAACAGAGAGAGCCTATTTTAAGATCTTATGGCTGATGGGAACAATTTTAACCTATTTATTGAAAGACAGTTTTAGATAATAATTCAAAACACAGGATTTGGGGTTAGAATACCTGTGTTGGAATCTTGACTTCACAACTTACTAGCTGTTTGAGCTGGAACAAGCAGCCTATCCTCTCTGCCTTTAGCTTCATCATCTCTAAAATAGAAGTGACAATAGACCTATGCCAGAGAGGTTTTTTTTTTTTTTTTTTTTAAGGTCAAATGAGTTTATAAAAGTTATACATAATAATGACTGTACATGTATTATTATTAAATTATGGGCATATTAAGAATATTTTTCAAAATACTTTGTATTAAAACCATGCGTTATATTTTCCAAGTGGTTAAAGGTTTCCATGCATTAGCCTATAAAAGGTCCTCACTCCCTTGCTTTTATTTTACATCTGAAGGCTAGAAAAATAACTAGATTTGTAAATAGAATAAAACTTAGACTTAAGTTAAAACATTTAATACTTATTTTTATGTATGTGATCTACCACTAGTCAGAGGACCTGACTTTCCCTCTGTGTCATCCCATTAGGACATGATAACTTTGGGCACATAAGTTTCTAATCAAGTGATTCATTACTACTCACATTTAAATATGAGAGCTTGATTCTTCAGATGAAGAAGTCACAACATTTATGTAGCAGTTAAAATATCCATTTCTTGGAGAAATTCTTTACATGAGATTGCTCCAGGCAGTCAAAAAAAATCACCATCACTTTATGAAATACTTGAGAATATGTACTGAAGTGTTTCCATGTATGTATCCCAAAGAAACCAATGGAGATTAATTTGTATGTAACTTGTCTTAAGCAGATGTAACACTGAGTATTTGATTCATTTGGCCAAAATGCTAAGCTTGTTGAGAGTCTTATAAAGAAAAGAAATTTACTTACATCCTGAATTTCAGCTACAAAAGGTCGATTTTGCAGTGACTGTAGCATATACTAGAATAGTCATGGACATAGAAACTATAGATGTATTCAGTTAGTGCAAAAGTAATCGCAGTTTCGCCATCAAAAGTAATGGCAAAAACTGTGATTACTTTTGCACCAACTTAAGAGGTTTGCATCTCTTGTTACCTACCTTGTTACCTGTTTGCCATTTGGCCTATTGCTTTGGAGCATTTATGAATTGAGTAAAACTGTTGAATGTCTGCAGTGTGTCAGACCCTGTAGTAGAGATCTGAGGGCACAGGGCAGGAATCCCATTGGGACTGGCGGAATTCATGGTGGCAAGAAGGTGGAAGGGTTGATTAAATCCTCAGGGAAGCTGGAGGATAAACTAGCTACTATGTGATATCAGATAAAGTGCCTTGCAGGCATAGAGGGTCAGGATTTGCTCCCTCACTCAATGATTAATTTGTTCATTGTACATTGATTGCGCCAAGTTCTGGGAATGTTGTATTGAAGTTGACAGAGAACAGCTGGATCTCAAGGAGTTGACATTCTGGAGAGAGTATCAGGTGATACAGACAACAAGCAAATTCCCAATACAATGTCAGGTAGAGGTAAGTGTTGTGAAGAAAAATAAAGCGGGATATGGGTATGGCATAAGGGGTTTCTGTTTTAGATGGGGACATTTGAGAGACCTGAATGAAGTTAAGGAGGGAACCATGTAAGCGTGTTCTATGTGTCAGGAGTGGAAAATGCATAGCTCCTGCAGCAGGAGGGTGCCGAGTGAGAACAGGCATCCATGGGGCCAGTGCCTGGTGAGGAGGAAGAGAGGGATAGAGATGAATTTGGAGATGAAGATTGTGCAGGCTTTGGTTTTATTCTATTTGAGGTAAGAGCCCCTGGACACTTTTCAGCAGGTCAGTGAGATGATCTGATTTTATTTTAAAGTAATGTACTAGCTGCTGTGATAAAAATGTATTGCAAAGATTGAAATAAATAACCAGTTAGGAGGCGATTGCAGAGGCACAGGGAGGAGATGAGTTGAGCATGGATGGTAGCCGTGGATGTAGTTAAGAATTGGTCATAATTATGATGTTTTGGTAAAACATTAGCAAATGTTAAAAGCTGCATAGTGTATAAGAAGCCAGTGGTTGAAGGTTTGTGGAACTTGAATTTTGGGGGTGTGAAGTATCAGAAGATTAAGGTAGATATTAAAGCTGTGGATGTTAGAAAACCATTGTAAGAGGTTCAGAAGAGTTTGTATTTTAGCCAGTCGACCTGACTGCACTGAACCTTGGTGTGGTAGAGACCATTTTTACTCATCACATACCTATGTGCTTCTCTGCCTTTTCTAGCCTCCCATGCTTTGGGTTGGGGCCACATGACTGGGCTCTGCCAGTGGGAGGCAGGAGGAAGTGTTCTGTGTGGCCTCTAATCCTCTCTTCTTTGCTGGTAACCATGGAGAGATGAGTAAGTTGCCGGTGGAAGCAAGCTATATCCCATTTGGGGCGTCACTGCTGGGTGGATGGTAGATCCACAACTCCCTATAGAACTATAAGTAAAAATTGGTTGTTAAACCACTTTGTTTCAGAGTCTTTGTTTCCCTAGGAAACCTTAGCATTACTCAGTTCTTACCATTGGGACATGATTGTTTACAAGAATATCCATTAGGAGGCTGTTGCAGTAATTTAGCTGAGAGAGGAGTGCCTAACCCAGGGCAGTGGTAATATGGATGAGAAGAAATGACCAATATCTCACCTGTAAATGGAAAAGAATGCCCCTCCCATGTTTGTCAGAGGATTAAATAGGAACGTGAAAGCACCTGTAAAGTGAAAGCTGGGAAACTTAGCTGGCATATTTCTTCTTCTTCATCATGTTAATGATGGCTGTCAGCCTCAGTCATGCAACCTCTTCATGTAAATGTTCAGGTTTAATCTACTGTCAAGTTATGTAGTACCTGACAAGAGTCCTGAAGATCTTTTTCATCACACGCTTATTATAGTTGACATTTCTGCCACAATGATGTGCCCAGTAGAATGAACCTGATATGGCTTTATTCCATACATGTCAAGCCTTGGCAGTAATGATTTATTGAAAAGGTGAACATTTGGTACCAAGTGTTGCTAGAAAACAATGACGTTTAGTAATGTGCTTGACAGTAAGAGAAGAAATTCAGGAATATATCTTGCAGTCTTTCATGGGATACAGTATTTCATGAGGTACACAGTCTTGAAAATTAGAAAGGTGGGAACAATTTTATCAAGTCAAAACTGATACTCTGAAACCTATTAAATGAGTGCCATTTTTATGAACCTTGCAGGATTTTACTGATTCCATTCATCATCAGCAATTAACTAGGGTTACTTTTGGCCAGCTTCTGTGAATAGGCTAAAGACAGAAACATTCTGTAGGCAGAACCCTCAAAGTTTCTCCAAATCCTAGTTCCCAGGAAGTGTAAGTAGAGTAATATATTCTGCTTTTTAAGTTTCCAGATGATGGAGTCTTCCCATATCTCACATGGATTTGTTCTCCTAGTTAGACCATGATGATGACTGTTAAAACATATGACAATCAATTAGTGATTGCTCTTTAAAAGATCCAATCTTGTTTTACACAGGATGGAATATTGTCTTTAAAAGAAGTCAGTGAAGTACTCCATCATATAGAAAATAACTTGCAGGGCTTGCTTACCAACAATTACCTTTACGTCAGTTAATCTATTGCTCTAAGCAGTGCACAAGGCAGTGCTAGGAAATACACAATTCATTGCAAATATGTTTTCTTACCCTCAATACATTTGCCCTTTATGTAGGGCAGTTAAAAGTACACAACTGAAGGGGTTTGAAAAAGGAATTGGAAAGGAACAAGTCTACATAAAGGAAGAGAGTATGGACTGAACATGCAGAGTGCTGAGATAGCACAGACAGTCCCCAGACGCTCCGGGTCTACGAGAGTGTAACTGTGTTCGAGTCCTCTGACTGAAGTCCAGCCACTCTGTCCTGGACGCTTCCTCATGTCTGTTGCTTTACTTATTTCTCTCTTCATCTGCTATACCCGTGTGGTTTCATATTCTCATTATTTCTTTCCTCATAGAGATGGCGACCAATCTGGTGGCTTGTTTACCTGTCTTTATTCTCTTTCCCACTCTGGTCCAACTTGTCTAAAACTGTAAGAATATGCTTTAAAAAAAAACAGCAGCTTACCCCTATTCACGGACTTAAGACTCAGTTAAAGAATTCCACTTTAAGACCCACAGAGCGTAGTGGCAGGGAATACAGAGAATCTGTGTCTAAAACCCAGCAAGCCCCTGTAAAGAAAGCAGCAAGTCCTGCCACCTCACTTAGGTTGACCTTCATCTTGCTCTTTGTCACTACCTAGGTTATTTTTTGGTCAAATTCAAGTTGGGCCTTACCACTAGCCTTCCTACTCTTGCTTTTCTTGTAGGTAGGTGTGACCTTTCATGGCTAGTTCCATCTCTTTGTCAGTCTGTGACACTGGTTGGTGTAGCAAACACCTGTTTTTAGATTTGCTAAAATAGGATCCTCTGCTGCTGCCTGTATTTGCCTCCTGGGATTGTGGCAACAGCCTCTCATGTGTCCCAATAACAGCACCTGCTCCTTCCTGTCTACTGCAGGGATTGTAAAATGGTTTTCCATGGTGATCTGCAAAATATTCATAGGTTTTTAATGAACAAAAAACATTCCCAAAACAAACAAGTATGAAAAATGGTGTCTTACCTCAAGGCTTCTCAGAACTTTGATATGCTAATATGCATTGTGATATGCTAATGTGAATTGGGACTCTCCAAGATGGAGAATTAATATGCAACATTAATGAAACTTATTTGATCCAAAAACTACTTTTTTTAGAGAAACATCTGTTACCGTCACAGAGAATTATAGTGTTCTAAGAGAGTACAGTTTGCAAATTTTGGACTGCTCCATCAAATAAAATTCCTTACACCTTGACCAACTCATCTTTTCTTCTCTGGGCAAACTTGGCTCAGTTCACTCAAATACTTTGCAAAATTCCTTGTCCTTCTTAAAGCCTCATGTCAGTTTAGTCTGTGTACAGTCCCAGCAAGAAAAAGAAAACAGTGGTTTCAGGTTCTAGAGCTGTGTTTTTACACTTTATGTTCATTCAGATGAATGTAAAAACCAATTTGGAGAAGAATGATGTGCGAGGCTTGGAGGAAATTCCTTCTAGGCACCACATCAGGCAGTTTTAGAGACACATTCATCCAAGTAAAGTGATTTTGTAGGAACTTGTGACATGAGATGATGGTGCATCTAAACAGGGAAGCTACCTGAGTTCAAATGTGCGTTGAAATCCTGTGAATGAACAGACTTCCTCAGGGACTGAGCTCTGGTGCAAAGATAGCAGAAGCCCACAGACCTTGTCTCTTGCAATGGGAGAGAGAGCCATAGAAAGAAGGTGGAGTGACCTATTGTATTCCTAGTTTACCTGAGACAGTCTTCCTTACTTCTATTGTCCTAGCAAAACTATTTCTATTGTCTGTTCCTTACTCTATTGTTCCAGAAAAACTACTCAAAAAGGTGCCAGTTTGAATCAATAATTGTACAGGCACCTTAGATAAAGGAGAAGACAAGAGTCAGCAGAGGAACAACATGTCTTTGAAGTAAGGAAGACAGCACTATTTTAGAGAAAAAAGAGTAGTGAATGCTGTCAAGGGCAACACCAAGTTAGCAATGATGAGGCTAAACCAATATTTTAATGTAGAACAGTTTCAGTAGGAGGTAAGGTCAGCCCATTTAGTTTTGTCCTTTCAGAGTATTTTGCCAAATGTGTTGTTATTTAATGATCAGGCTTCTTATTGGGTTCCTGTTTTCCCAGATTTTTGACATATTGCTTAGAAAAATTTTAAGGAGTATGAGAAAACTCATAATCATAGGATTTTATAACCAATTTGCTTCAAGTATTAGTTAATATATAAAAATGCATATCTACAATTCCATATCTATCTCCCACACTGGCTAGCATTGCCTTTACATACACCAAGTATTCAATAAATGTGTGCTAAATATGTTAATGAATACCCTGACTATTGGCTGATGAAAAAAATGGTCTAATTATATTTATAAAGTATCTAAAACACCATTCTTAAAAAATTTGACAGTATGTATACGAATTAATGTATGCCCACATAAGCTAGTTTCACAATTTCTTTAATGTTGCATTTTTTTCATATTAGCGGGCAACTTTTGTTGATAACCTACATTGCTGAAGAATGCTGTAGTTATTCTTGGGGATTATGAAGAAAATAGATGATACCGACCTGCCTGAAGAATCTAGAGAATACATTTATTCAAGGATTATATTACCTTTCCTTTGATGAATTATTTGCTCTGTAGTACATGAGATTTTAATACGTAGCAAGATAATTCATGCTGCATATCAGGGAGCTGGGGAGATGCGGGGAGTTGTGCTGGTGCTTGATTATAATCACATGTTCAGAAAAAGCCTTATACCCCTTTATTTATAGCGAGGCTGAATTAACTTTTATCTGTGTGTTAACTGGACAAAACTTTGACTTGGTTGGAAAAGAAATTAAGGATGTGGTTTCTTTCTTCCAGGAGCTCAGAATCTGCATAGAGAAGTGATATAATAATTTTTAGAAAAGATACAAGTACTGAGTGTGGCAGATATAAAGTTTTCCCCATTATATAAACAGATTCTGTAGTTCTCTGAGAGTCCCTTCACTTTGCAGGCTATGAGCATACACTAAACTTATTTTTAAGCAGGAAAATAAAATTACAGAAATGAGTACTTCAGGAATTTTGCTTGTTGGTAATGTTCAGATGGTATTAGAACAGAGACTGGAAGTGGAGAACAATTAGGAAGCCATTATGGTAACTTATAGGATGATAAGACCATATTTTGGAATGTAAATAGAAAGGAGACCATGAGTATAAGAGGTATTCTGAAGGAAGAATGAAAAGCTTTTAGGAGTCGATTTCCTAAAAGGAATCGTATAGAAAGAAGAGCTGATAATGGGTCCAAGAAGAGTGGTGGTGCTCTTGACGAAAATGTCTGCCTGAGAAGACTATTCAGAGTTTTGCCTTTGAGAAGCTGTAACATTGTCTGCATCTCCACCATGGAAAGGGTGCATAGATTTTGTACATGGAGGGAGTGTGCACAGAAACACTTTTACAACAGCTCATCTCTTTCTCCAGCTACAAAAGGATAGCCTGCACCCTATCCACCCCAAATGTTGTTAATCTGGTTTGGAAACTTGATTTTTAGTGTAGTTTCTAGGCAGAAGCAAAGGAAGAGAATGGTGATAATCCAGTGGATCTTTGGATCTATGCAGTTATTCTGTCCAGTGCTTTAAAGAAGGGGTTTTGAACTTTCTGATTAAAGAAGACATGTTTACTTGTTCCTGAGTTCAGTGGTCTGACCCTCGCATTTGAGAAAATAGGAGGAGGAACCCAGCTGAAGGTGGACCCAGCCTTTGCAAAGTGTTGGCAGGCAGAGCATCTCTAAACTAGATTGTGAGGAAAAGTTAATGGAAGCAGCAATGACTTAATAATACATGATTTGACAGTGGTGGTGGAACACTATAAATGCTAGATTTTGGTTACTTATGTTCCCTTGGGTATTTTGCCTTTCCAAGATACCCTAATTAGAACTTCCATCCCATCACTAAGTATATACTCAATTTTCTTGAATTTTTAATTTTCTCAAAAATTAATGCCTAATTAGTGTTGATGTATGTTATAATGGATATGCTCTTTTTCTCAGTCTAAGCAAAGTAAACAAAAATTTTTCTTTTACGTTTTAGAGATATTTAGTAAATTTTTTTCTTTACTACATTAAATGGCTACTTTTGTCCATGCGGCAACCATAGCAGGTTTAAAGCTTCCTTGTCTGTAGCCAGCTAAGCCTATCCCAGCTTACGGATGTCCCAGACCACTCTTGGTGCATATTGTTTAAAGGGTGCATACTATTTGCACTTGGTCTACATTCTAAACTTTCTAAACTCTGGGAGTACTTAGTTCTTTGAAATCTGCTATTCATACTCAAGAACTTTTGGGAAGATCAATGATTAATAAGCAACTGACATTGTCTACAGAAGCCTCTGTAGAACAGAATTATTATTAGTTGCAATGTCAACTGTTAAGCTGATGTGGGGATAGATTGTGTAGCTGTTGCGATTGAAGCTCTGGTCTGACTTTGGTCAGATCAATTTCTTGAATTTGTTTTCTTATATTTACAATGAGGATAAAATGGTAACTTAGAGTGAGTATATGGTTTTGAGGAGATAATGTATATAAGGCTTATGATAAGCACTAAGTAAAGGTTGACTATCACTATTAGCATCTTGGATTTCTTAATAACCTTCCATGAATATGCCATCTGGGAATTGATCTAATCACTCTTTACAGAGATTTATAGCTTCTACTTTTCTGAAAAATGTACGTACCTATTATTTACCTAGAAATTATTCAGGCTTATTTTAAAATAATCAAATAATACAGAAAAGTCTTTAAACTTTAAAAAAAGTTGCTTCTTTAAAACAAAAGAACCCCACAAATCCTACTGCCCAAAAATAGCAACTGTTAACATTCTGTAAGCATCCCCTTAGTCATGTTTCTATGTGTGCCCATAAATCATTCACCTCCACATTCAGATGCATATAATAAAGTATACATGAAAAAGTAAGTTTTTAAACAAAAATATGCTGTTAATCTTTTCAGATCTGTGCCTAGAGGTGCCCAATTATTATATTAATGGCTGCCTGGTTTACAACTGTTTCAGTGTGCCAATGTTTGTGTCACCCAATCTTCACCCTGGAACATTTTACTCTTTTTCTTATAGAACATATAACATTTCAGTGAACATTTTTATATATTCTTTTCATAATACCATAGTATAGCTTCTAAGAAATGAAATACTTGCACTAAATGGTAAACCCATTTAAACTTTTAATCCTTACTTGGTAGAAGCAACTCTTCTTGTTTAACTTCTCAGGAAGTCTTTATCTATGATGTTATACTGTGGCTTATAATATATTTATTTTTTGTAAACTGACAAATTTAAACAATTGATGTTCCCAGGTTCTTATATTCCTGGAAGAGATTAGAAGATAATTTTCACCTTGTGATTTGCCATAGCCTTGTGATTTCATCTGTCTTAACGTGTTTTTTTTTTTTTTTTTTTTTTTTTTTTTTTTTTATCTCTTCAGACTCCAAGTCAGAATACTTTATTCTCAGTCATATTTAAACTGGGATGGTTCTTGTGCACTAGCTGTTTACTCTGCTACACAAGGAGAATATTTTAAGTTTAATTCCATTTATATTTTTGATGTAAATATAACATAGTTATGTGTCCAGAACTATGCTGTCAGTTACAGAGAGATGTAAGGACTTCATTAGATTTATAGAAGATATGTCAACACACATTAAAGACTGCAAAGCAAGATATATGATTAATCTTTTAAAGAGTGATATGTCGCTAGGTTCTGTAGAAGAGTAGAAGGAAAATTACCTTGACCCAGAATGATCAGAAGAGGTTTCATGAAGAAAATAATAGGCCCTGAAGAGTGTCTGGAACTTAGGAAGGATGGAGCAAAAGGGAGGGCTTTCATGGGAGAAAGATGCTTCAGTTGTTTATTGCTGTCTAAGAAATGACTCCAAGCATAGTGACTTGGAGTCACTCATTCTTTATTTCTCATGATCCTCTGGGTTGACTGAGCAATTGGTTCTTCTGCTCATTTTGCTTGGGTTCCCTCAGGCAGCTACATTTAGCTGTTACATTAGCTAGGAGCTAAATTCAGCTGGGACCACTAGAATCAGTAGACTTCACTATTCTTGCTCTCTTGTTGTTCCTCAGTACAACCCAGATTTCTTCAGGGCGATGATTTCAAGGCAGCATCCCAAGAGAGTAAAGGCGAAACCTTCAAGTCTTCTGAAGGTCTAGCTCTGGAAGTTGTATAATCTCATCTCTGCCACATCCTATTGGTCAAAGGAATTTACAAAGCTAGAGAAGGCTCAAGGAATACATTCTATCTTTTGGTGGGAGAAGCAGCAAAGTCTCACCACAAAGGGATTTGCATACCAAGATAGGAAACATTTGTGGTAATGTTTTAAAATCCACCACAAGGGAACTGTGTGGACCAAGATTTACAAGCAAAAAATGAATTGTTTTCAGAGTCAGCAAGAAGACATGCTATGACGTGATTTCTCAGAAGATATGAGAAGCTCCTGGCTATTCCATAGGGATCATTCTCCAGATCCCAAACTGTTTGTTTAGGTTATTGGCAGTGCTGGCCATTCCAGAGTTTGGATATTGAATCAATCTTATTTGTATTTTAACAAAAAAATTCAGTATTAAGTATTATGTTAATTCTTCCATATTTAAGTAAGTATAATAGTAGCACTGACTTTATAGATGAATAGAAAAAGTGATGTAATTTACATTCTGTATTTATTGCTTCTTTTACATACTAGTGCAAACAATTAGAGAAATGGCTTGCAGGTATCACCACTGAAAAACAAAGCTTCCTGGGTCATTCAAATGTGTATCTAGTACAAAATAAACAGAGAACAGCCATAAACAAAAGAAATTCAATTTTTCGTCATAGTGAGAGAGGATTCATTGTATTTTTTTATTCTTTTTTTTCTTCTGTAGCTGATAAAGCTAGACTTATAACTAGGTAAGGTAATCTGTGCATTTTATAAATTCAAGGTCAGCAAAATCTCTGTATCAAAATAATGGATTGCTATAAGACCTGAACTTTTATCATTGGAGTTTTCTTATTTTGTGTTTTAAAGTTTTTTTTTAAAGATATAATCTAAGAATTTACAAATATCCTGAAAGATACAACTCATGCTATTATCATCAATCATCAGATCAGATTACAATTATACCGTGTGTGTGTGTGTGTGTGTGTGTGTGTGTGTGTGTGTGAATGGAGATGGTAGAAGGGGAAATGTGCCTTTCCTAACTTAACATAGGAAAAAAAAAAAAACCAGAAACAAAATAGAAATGCCAAAGGAATGTGTCATCAGCTGCATAACTTGTGAAATATGTTATACGTTCAGTTGTTCTTTGAATTTATAAAAATAGCAATTTTCCAGCCTGGGAACCATAGTGAGACCCCGTATCTACAAAATATTTTTAAAAAATGAGCCAGGTGTGGTGGCACATGTCTGTGAAGATAAGGTGGGAGGATTGCTTGAGCCGGGGAGGTCAAGGCTGCAGTGAGCCATGACTGCGTCACTACACTCCACCTGGGTGACAGAGTGAGACTCTGTCTCAAAAAAAAAAAAAATCAATTTTTAGAGATTAAAGATAAAAACAAACAAAAATTTCAGCAGCGAAATAAGTCAGTCATACTCTCTTTTCCAAGTTGGTGTTCTGCTCTTTGAGAACATAAAGTTGTGTGTTTGTGCTGGCCCTTGTCCAGGTTTGCATCACTTAACACAAACCTATCTGTGAAAAATCATGTCACAAAAGTATTTCATTTTCCTCCTGGGAACCTCTGAGTGACTGTTATCATCAGCAGTCTCTGGCTATGTTCCTTGTAAAACACCCCTCACTTTTCACTTTCCTCTGCTTCTTTCCAAGCTGGATTTAAAATTCCTGAGAAATATGGAGAAGTGACCAGTGTCCTAAGGTTGGCACAGATAGCATAGCACTCACTTGAGATTGTGTCTCAGTGCCTAAGACAGCTCCCCTCCAGAGTCACTCTTTTAGTGACTAATTAGCTTTTGCATTACATGGGCAACTATACCAAGGAGGAGAGTGTGATATCTTAAGCAATGGGGTGGGTCCTGTGAGAAGGGGGCTTACAGTGGTGGGAGGCAAGTTGGGAAAAGATGGGCACTAAGAGGCAGCTGGGGGCTTTTCAAGGTAACATAGAGTTTTACTCTCTGGTTGTCTCTGGTGGCCCGACAGTTGCTACATTTAGGAACTATTGTGTGATCCATTATAAATGAGTCTGAAATGATGAGTTCAGTATTCACCGAGCATCTACTATAATTGTTCTTATTTCAGAGGGATTTTTCTATATTGGCCAGCTAGTTTTTATGAAAGTTACAAAAAATAACTGTAGCTGTGTAAGCAAGGTGAGTATACTAATTTTATTAGACGCTAAATGAGTTTTACTGGATTAGAGAGAATAAAGAAAATGAATTTGCTTAGTGACCCAGCAGATTCAATGGTGCTTGAGGTGTCAGTGGCAGATAGGGATGCTGTTTGGAGCCTTTGGCAGGTCCCCATATGTGAATCACAGTGGAGGCCTCTAGGATTTTGGAGCAAGGCCCTGCCGTCTTCTGCAGATAACTACTCTCCTTTTGAGAGATGCTCTTGGCCTGTGACTGGGCTTTGGTGGAAACTGAATATTTGACTGTGGGTTGTGAAGTCACTATGCAACCTGAACTGCCTGTCATGGACTGGGTGTTTTCTGACCCATCTATCCATAAAGTGGGTCATGCTTAGCAGTGTTCCATCATCAAATGAAAGTGATATATATGCGTGATCGCTTGAGGTACTGAAGGCATAAGTAAGTTACATGAGGAAGTGGCTCAAATGCCCAAGGTCTCCACTCCTGCCACCCTGCCTTCTCTCCTCCAGCCTGCCCCAGTGGCCTTATGGGGGGTTCCCTATGATCAGTTGACAGATGAAGAGAAGACTAGGGCCTGGTTCACAGATGGTTCTGCACGGTATGCAGGCACCACCTGAAAGTGGACAGCTACAGCACTACAGCCCCTTTCTAGGAGGTCCCTGAAGGACACAGGTGAAGGGAAATCTTCCCAGTGGGCAGAACTTCAAGCAGTGCATCTGGTTGTGTACTTTGCATGGAAGGAGAAATGGCCAAATGTGCAGTTATATACTGATTCATGGGCTATAGCCAATGGTTTGGCTGGAAGGTCAGGGACTTGGAAGAAGCATGATTAGAAAATTAGTGACAAAGAAATTTGAGGAAGAATTATGTGGATGGACTTCTCTGAGTGGTCAAACATTGTGAAGGCATTTGTATCTCATGTGCGTGCTCATCAACAGGTGACCTCAGCAGAGGAGGATTTTAATAATCAAGTGGATAGGATGACCTGTTCTGTGGACACCACTTGACCTCTCTCTCCAGTCACCCCTCTCATCATCCTAAGGTCTCATGAACATAGTGGCCATGGTCACAGGGATGGAGGATACACATGGGCTCAGCAACATGGACTTCTACTCACCAAGGCTGACCTGGCTATGGCCACTGCTGAGTGCCCTATTTGCCAGGAACAAAGACCAACACTGAGCCCTTGATATCGCATCATGACTTGGGATGATCAGCCAGCTACCATATTGGACCTCTTCCATCATGGAAAGGGCAGAGGTTTATCCTCCCTAGAATAGATACTTACTCCAGGTATGGGTTTGCCTATCCTTCATGCAGTGCTTCTGCCAAGACTACCATCCATGGACTCATAGAATGCCTTATCCACCATTGTGGTATTACAGCATTGCCTCTGACCAAGGCACTCACTTTACGGCTAAAGAAGTGTGGCAGTGGGCTCATGCTCATAGAATTCACTGGTCTTACCATGCTTCCCATTATCCTGAATCAGCTGGATTGATAGAATGATGGAATGGCCTTTTAAAGTCACAATTACAGTGCCAACTAGGTGACAATACTTTGCAGGGCGTGGCCAGAGTTCTCCAGGAGGCTGTGTATGCTCTGAATCATTAGCATCTAATATATGGTATCATTTCTCCCATAGCCAAGATTCATGGGTTCAGTAATTAAGGAGTGGAAATGGAAGTGGCACCACTCACCATCACCCCTAGTGATCCACTAGCAAAATTTTCACTTCCTGTTCTTGCCGTATTACGTTCTACTGATCTAGAGGTCTTAGTTGCAGAGGGAGGAACCAGAAGATACAACAACTATTCCATTAAATTAGAAGTTAAGATTGCCACCTGGACACTTTGGGCTCCTCCTACCTTTAAGTCAACGGGCTAGGAAGGGAGTTAGTGTTGGCTGTTGTGATTGGCCCGTACTTTCAAGATGAAATCAGTCTACTACTCTACAACAGAGGTATGGAAGAATATACATGGAATACAGGAGATCCATTAGGGCATCTCTTAGCATTACCATGCCCTGTGGTTAAGGTCAATGGGAAACTAGAAGAACCCAATCCAGGCAGGACTACAGATGACCCAGACCTTCTAGGAATGAAGGTTTGGTCACTCCACCAGGAAGAAAAAACAACAACAACAACAAAAAAACACAACCTGCTGAAGTGCTTGCTGAAGGTAAAGGGAATAAAAAATGGGTAGTAGAAGAAGGTAGTCATCAATTCCAGTTATGACCACATGACCAGCTGCAGAAGTGAGGATTGTAATTGTCATGAGTATTTCCTCATTCTTTAGTTAAAATCATGTTTGTGCATATATACATTTATACTAAGAAAATATTTTCATTTTATTTCCTTATTGTCTTTATCATGTGACATAAGATTTATTGACTTCTTATCAGAATTTAAGTATTGTTAATTTTAATCGTATTTGGGTTGGGGATTGGTGAGTTTTTGGTTGTATGAAGTTAGTTGTATTACATTAGGTGTAATTATGACCTTATTATTGTCTTTATTTGAAGATTTGTATGATCTCAGGAGATGTGTATGGGTTCAAGTTGACAAGGGGTGGAATTGTGATGGTTAATACTGAATGTCACCTTGACTGGATTGAAGGATGCAAAATATTGATCTTGGGTGTGTCTGTGAGGGTGTTGCCAAA
>NW_022436999.1:10243013-10419354 GCF_009761245.1 Sapajus apella
AAAAAAAAAGAACCTATAGTTCTTTATTTTCAACTTTGCGTACACACATCTATAAAATAGATATCTCCTTCTCCAGTCATCTGATATCTCTAATCTCTTGCTTGCCTTTTCATGGAGCTGCTTTTAATCTTTCTCACCTGTCTCATATTTGGGTCAAAGAAGAACTCAAAATCCTCCTTAAAATAAATAAAAGCAAATTTTAAAAATCCTCACTTCCTACACCCAGCTTATTCACATCAAATACAGAAGATGAAAAATAAAGCTGGTACACAGAGCTGTAAAGGAAACCACTCTTAAGCTATTTTACTTTATATGCATCAGTGGAGACTGTTTTTTTTAGGTATTGATTTTTGATGCATGATAATTAGGTGGCATAATACCTTCCTGTTCATTTCTCACAATTTTTTTTTGGTCTTTTAACCTTGTGAGGTTGACTTATGGTTTTTCTTTAAGACTTGCTCAAAAAGCATCTTTCAATGATAAAAAGAAAAAGCAAATGAGCAAAGTAGATGTTTAGTTAGGACAATTTCATGAAGCAAGATGTAAGTGGTTTTAAGCCAGGGCAGGTGTTAGGAATAGATGGTTGAGTGGAGGTGTAGGGAACGGACGAGGAAGAGAATGAGGGAGAGAAGCCTTCAGAGTGAGTGCAGGTGAGATACTTGTGGGCAGCTATGCTGTGGAATTGTAAGAGGGGGTGAGATTTACTCCTCTTTCAACATTTTGTAAGATGCAGTATAAATTTTCCAGTTAAACAGCCCCTTAAAGTGGTATGCATGGACACAGAAGGAAGAAAGCAAACTGCATTTCTACAGAATTTGATTAATGTATATCTAAGCCAATATATGGTTAGTAGAAAGAGTATCCAAAGAAGAAACAGAATCTTCCTTGGCGTGAAGGTAAGAGTAACAGAGTTTAAGTCATCAAAAGCAGAGTGTCCTTTGAAGTCCACATTAAATGAAACAGATCAAGAGGCAACCATCAGCCTTGTCAATAACTATCTCAGCAAGAAGCTTTCCTTTCCAGAAAATGCAATAGAGCCATATGGTAACTAATAAAAAAATCAGTGAAATGATGGAATAAGGGCCTTTTGTATATTCAAAAAGAGTCTGAGCCAGGGCCTCTGGCACAAATGTAATATGTGGCAGAGTTTTGAGTCCCTGCTCTCTATATTCCTGAATACTGGGTTGTTCATGAATGGACCTGACTAGATTGTCTTCAAGCCTCCCCTTGAGGATGTGCTAAACTGTCTGATTCATGATGGAATTAGGGTCTAATGCACTGGCATGCAGTGTGTCTCAAAGTGCACATGCCATGTAGCAGGGAAAAATTTCTACATACCTACCGTTTACTGCCTTAAATAATTTTGTTTTTTACTTGTTAATTTGCAGTTAAAGAAATGTAATTCTGATTAGTAGAGTAGCCAAGGAAAATGAATTAATAGAACAAATATGAGGAGACAAATATTAAAAGTGAAATAAGAATTTAATTTCATTGAAAAGATTTTTTTTTTTGAGGCAGAGTCTCTCTCTGTCTCCCAGGCTGGAGTGCAGTGGCATGATCTCAGCTCATTGCAATCTCCATCTCCTAGGTTCAAGCAATTCTCCTGCCTCAGCCTCCGGAGTAGCTGGGATTACAGGTGCATTCCATCACACCTGGCTAATTTTTTTTGTGTGTGTGTGTGTGTTTGTATTTTTCATAGAGACTGAGTTTCGCTGTGTTAACCCGGCTGGTCTTGATCTCCTGACCTTGTGATACATTGGCCTTGGCCTCCCACAGTGCTGGGATTACAGGCGTGAGCCACTGTGCCCGGCCTGAAAAGATTTTTTAAGGGGAAATTTTAAGATATTAAAATGGATTAGCATTTGGATAAGAAAAAAATGGATGTGACTTTTAATTGAGTAAGGAATCCTTAAAGTTGTTTTTGACTAATAGGAAAAGCACATTTAAATAACTGTGACAAATATAAGTTTCCTTGTTCATGTATGAAACAAACTCTATGTTGAATTGATTTATCCCAGTCTATTAAGAAAATCCCCACCCAGATGCATAAGTTCTAGGGTAACAGCACCAAAGGAAGGAAAAAGAAGAAAAGACATCTCCCAAATTCTGGGCTTGGAAAGGGGCTGTAGCGATTTCTAGTATTGCATCATTGAACAGACTGAATTTAAAAATGACTCTTAGACTACACACTATATGCTATACTAAACAAGAAGAAAACAAAAACTGACATTCAGCTCTCTGGTTTTGTAAGAACCTGACAACTAGAGTAGAAGACTCATATGCCTGTTAGGCATTCAGCTATTTAACAAATAAATAGTGTGTAGGTGTATATATATTATACATATAAATATTTAATTTTAAAATACAATAATATAGACGAAGCATAGACAAAAGAGTTAGTAACCAAAAAAAAAAAAAAAAAAAAAAGAGAGAGGGAATAGATATCTCAGAACAAGATTTTACTATAGATAAGAGCTGAATACAAGTTAAAGAATGAATTGTAAAGATGGAATTGATAATTACTTAATATCATTATAAAATGAACTAAAAATCTAAGAAAATATCTGTAAGAGTCTTCACTCATTACCTAACATAAATATCAGAAGAACTGAGAATTAAATGCAAAAACAAGAAACTGTAAACTATTAGGAGAAAATGTGTGAATATATTTAATTTATCTTTATACATATTAAAGTAATAGAATATATAACAAGGTGGCTGACAAATAGATTTGGCTAAAAAGTGTAGTCTTTCACACTAGAAAACTATGAAAATGAGATAAAGCATTTGCAACAAATTTTGCAAGTGAAAGTTTAATTACCTTAATAGGTAAAGTGATTTATAAATTATTAAGAAGTTTTAGCATACCTGGGGAGAAAAATGAACCGAGGACATAGGTAATTTATAGAAGACAGAACACAAATTACTAATAAACATAAAGGCTTATTTTCACTTGGAACAAAGAGTTAAAAACAAACAAACAAAGAAAACCATAGAAACATTTTTAATATGTCAAATGAACAAAGATGATACCCAATCTTAGCAAAGGCTGGTGACTGGCATTATTGTATAATTCTGGGAGGTATGTAAATTGGTAGCACATTTCTTGAAAGCAGTTTGAATAAGATGATATTTTAAATTTGGTGGTATTTTAGAGCTCAGTCCTTGTGCCTCTTCCCTTTTTTGTCTGTATTTCCTTTAATAACATCTTGCAATCTCATGACTAAACCATCACCACCCAATGTTCATACTAATCTTGGATTTGATTCACTGAACTATAGATTCTCCTATCCAACTGCCTACTCATGTCCAGTGAAGTTGTCCAAAACCAAACTTCTAATCATCTTCTAAAAACCTGTTTTACAGCCATTCTTTCCCAGTGAAATTAATGGAAACGCTACCTTTCTGTTGCTTAACACAAAATCTCCCACATTTAAACCTCTGCTGAATCCTTGTGGCTCCACCTCCAATTCTCACCACCTCCACTGCTATCACCTGGAACAAGTCACCATCATATCTTCCCTGGGTTTTTCTAATACCAACTAACTGCACTTCCACCTTTGTTCCTTGTATAGTCTATTCTCAAAAGAGCAGCCAGTGAGCACATATGGCTTTTGTAACAAAAGTTTCTATGTATGTGTGTGTGTATCTACCTATCTATGTTTCTATCATGATCAATTGTGTATTTATCTATGCCATAGCCTTTTGATTATGAGTTAAATTGATTAAACCTGTTAAAATACAAGTGTAGAAAAAAAAATGAAAGGTTGATGGCAGTAATAATATAAATTCCGTAATTGCAGTCACCATCTTAGAATTATGTATATACTTTTGGATGTAGCTTTAGTTAACGGTATCTGAATTTTGACATTTATCCAATATTTAATGTTAGAGACTTCATGTTCCTCCATAAGCCGAATACATTTTATTAGTATATGTTTCTTATTTTATATTTTATTGATAATTTTTCAAATATTTTTAATAGAAGTTATCAAATTTAGCTATGAGCATATTTTTTAAAAAGAAATATAATCTGTGAAGCCAAATGTCTTTGTTTTAATGCTTCTCTGGTTAGTTTTAAAATAGCTGTATATTTTTCAATTGCTTATACAAATAAATGTAATGATTTATTGAAGCTAATTAGAGGAAAACATTCGCCCCAATAACTGAGATTTCCTTCTATTATTTCCACATATTTAGTTTTATAGATTTTTGAAATCAGCTTTAACCCACAAGCAAGTTAATCACTGTGATATAATTCCATCTTGACTTGCCTTATGTGAATAATTCTTTCTCTGATACAATTGTGGCATTAAAATCTGTACTTGATGTGGAGATTGCAGCATTTCTATCAGGAAAGTTTGCTTTAGGCAATGTTTTTTAATATAGAACAGTGCCTGGTTCAATTTAATTATTTGAGAATATGTTATTGACTGCTCATTAGCACAGTTGCTTTAGATTCTTTTTAAATTTAATAGCCATATCCATTCTCTGGGCTTTGCTACTTGCTAATATTCTGTGTTCATAAAAGAAGAAGAAATGGGTGGAATAACTGAGGATTTAAAAGGCAAAGAGGAGATTATGGGAAAATATAGAAAGGATGATTGTTAAAGCTCAAAAAGTTCAACCCTGCAGTCTGAAATGATTTTACTGGAAAATAATTCAGATGAAGTAAATGGCTGGGGACTTTATTTTCAGCTTTTGGGACCATGTGAGAAAATGTAAGACTTGTAAAACAATCTGTAGACCACGTATTTCCCATCATAGTGGATTTTTTTTTCAGTTTGTTTCATAGAATGAAAGGTCTAAAACCTTACCTTTATTATTTTCCAATATCTTACTTTTCCCCCTGACATCTACCTTTAAAGGAAATCAGTAGAAAAAGCTCTTTGGTCTTCATTTTTGTTTCATGTGTTTTATAAAAAACATAAGGTATCAGTAGGAAGTTGCTGTTATATGAAATGTCCCCGCAGAACTATACAGAAAATTCAGGTGGGAATATGCCTTTAGACTTTAAACAAATTGGAATTTTGAATGTTTTAAAATTTTTAATTATTTTTTAGCCAAATCTATCAGAGAAGCACTGTGCTTTCAAATACAGTAGACAATATACTTTGTTTCTACAAGTTAAAGTGACTTCCTTTGGACGGTTTAATTTTGTATATATTTTTAAATTTGGGAAATGATGTTTAAATATTTCATCATATTACTAAATATGTAAAACTGGGATTATATTTTCATA
Organism: Sapajus apella; assembly: GCF_009761245.1. Classification (NCBI taxonomy): domain Eukaryota; kingdom Metazoa; phylum Chordata; class Mammalia; order Primates; family Cebidae; genus Sapajus; species Sapajus apella. The sequence continues at coordinate 10,248,256 of NW_022436999.1, forward strand.
CATGTCACCATTTTCTTGGTTTGATATTAAAATACTTCAAGAGGTTCCTGTGATGGTGTATGTTATAGTTGAAGCCAAGAGTGAAGCCACTAGTCTTGTAAGAAGAACTTCACAGACAAATGTCCTGTATTTAAAAGCCATGTAAATATATTCATGTGAATATAATAAAATAAAACTCAATTGGTCTGAAGATGCACTAAAAATACTCTAGCTTTTGAATCAAGAAAGGTAATAATCATGTTAGCACAGCCCATTGTAATCAGATCATAGATTGTGTTTGAATTATTGTGTTGAACTTTGGCTGGATATTTTAAAAGAAATGTCCTCTTATGGCAGCACACTTATCAGAAGATAAGCATGATGGCATAAAGTTCTTGGAATTTTGTTTTGTGATGGATAGTTAAAAGAAATATGAATATTTAGTTTAGCTGAGAAAAGACTTGGGAGAGATATGACAGGTAACTTGAAGTATTTGGCATTTTAAAGGTGGAATGATCCATTTCAGGAGGAAATTCACAGTCTGCCAGTAAAAGATTTAGGCACATATGTAGAACATAGCACTTAATGAATTTGCAGGTCCTGACACTAAGATTATATGATTGTGTCTGAATGATTTGGAGTACTCTTGTATATTATATCTTATTTACAATTTGCATGTATGAATTTAAAGGTTTTTGTATAAAAAGAATTATAGAAGAAAATTCTATAATAATTTACTAATTATTTTCCAACAACTTTTTATTAGGACAGCTAAATACTGTAGTTTTACACGTGAAATTAACTGGCTTTTCCAAGGTGATAGAACACATTCTACCTTAAAAAATTAGGAGGACTCAGAATCTCTAATAGAAGGGCTAAGCTAGGCCAGCATGGGACAACTGGTATAGTTTTTCCTGTGATCTAAGTTACCTGCTTGTTGGGCAAGAGACGCTATGAAGAAGCTATTATAAGAAACTGGCATATCATTATAAGAAACTGTTCTTCAGCTTGTTATTCAAAGCATTATGCAACAAATATATGAAAACTATAATTTTTCCATGTGTACCTAGACATAATAAGATAACTGTTGTCACCTCTACGTGTGTTTCTCAGTTGTTACCTACTGAAATACTACAAAGTAAGCATTCAGAATTAATATTGACATTTTTCTTTTCTGTCTGACCTTCACATACTATCTGAGAAAGTAGAGTTTATCTGAAACTTCAGTTTTCTTTTCCTTTTCATGTATCAGAAGTTAAGTGAAATAACAGCCAGTGGGCTTATTGGAAACATTACAAGTCAATGAAAACTTTAATATTTTTTGTAATAGTAATTTGGAACACTCAAATGTATATATTAGTTTTCATGGCTTCTGGTATAGTTTAGGAGGATTTTAATGCAAGCATTATATTATTGTCAGCTAATATAATTATTAGTAAACTTTTCCTGTGTCAAATCTTAGGCTGTGTTATTTGATTCAAATCTCTCTTTAGGAATAATATTAAGTGCATTCTTTTCTTGTATTATGTTGAAATTTAGCGTAATGCTGTGGGCTAGTTTATATTTCATTTTCTTATAACTCTGATACTAGCTTCTGAGAAAGGACTAAAGGAATAAGTTGATAGCTGTAGTCCAGAAATGAGAAGATAGGATTATTTACGGAGGTCCATGGATGACTTGCTCAGTACCCTGACTTCATCTAGACCATGAGGATCAGGTTGCATACTTTTGTGTTCACATCTGTAATGGAGATACCACCAGCCACAATACTTAGTTGGCTGAGGGGTGAAAAATGGCCAAAAGGTGCCTGAATATGGTAGACAATAATAAGAGGTAACAGATAATTTAGTCTATTGTGGTTATAATACGTTTCGTCCTTCACAGTTTAGAAACTATGGGAACTATGTTATGCCTGGCACCATTTTAAATCTTGGCTTTTGCTTGGTATTCAGTGGGTACTGTTTTATTTAAGCATAGATGAAAATAGAACATCAACTGTGGAGTAATTTGGATGAATGAAATATTTCTGTATATATATACACATTGAACAGAAATACATTAGACTTTGGGGAAAAATTTAATCATCAATGAGTCCACATGCTGCAAACAGTGTTATAGGATGAGTAGGTGTTTGTATCCAACCTATTATTCTGTTTTGAGCTGCCTTGATTGATCTGTTTTCAAGCTCCCACAGCAGTAAATCTGCAGTAATGGCTATTGATACACCTATTTTAAAATGAGATTATAATGCTTCTGAGACTTTTTCAGTTTTTAAGTAAAAGTAGAATTATGCAGATTTGAATTTTATAAACTGAACTTTTAAGAAACAGTATGTTTCCATTTCTTTGATTTCTGTTGTTATTTGACTGTGTTTGTTATTTTTCCTTTCTCACCCAGCGCTTTGTAGCGTTCTCCTCTCCACCCACTCTCCTATCTCTTTTTTGATTTTTTTAATGGCAGTGACTAAAAGATGCCTGTCTTTTGGCTCAGGCTGATTGCTTTTGATTTTGTATTCATTTATATCATTTATATTCTATACTGAAAATCCACGTCTAGTTCCTTTACTAGTAGTGCCAAATAATCATGAGCATCATTGTCTGGCACAGCAGAAGGCAGCAACAGGCTGTAGAAAAAAATAGTGAATAGATTAAAAGAAAAGGAAAAATTGTTATGTAAGAAAGAGATTTGGCTGGGCATGGTGGCTCATGCCTGTAATCCCAGAACTTTGGGGGCCAAGCCAGGTGAATCATAAGGTCAGGAGATCGAGACCATCTTGGCCAACATAGTGAAATCCCCGTCTCTACTGAAAATACAAAAATTAGCTGGATGTGGTGGTGGGCGTCTTTAATCCCAGCTATTTGGGAGGCTGTGGTGGGAGAACCGCTTGAACCTGGAAGGTGGAGATTGTGGTGAGCCTAGATCGCACCACTGTACTCCAGCTTGGTGATAGAATGAAACTCTGTCTCAAAAAAAGAATGAAAGAAAGAGAGAGATTCATTTTGTTGATTACCAGCTGCCTGGGCATGGGTCTGGAGTCAGGGAGGGGCTGCATGGCTGTGCAGCCTGATGGCTTCCTCTCAGCTTTGATTTTTTATGGTTCTTGACTTCTCTCTTAAGACCTTCAAGATGTTCTCTTCTTTTTTCACTTTAGTAACCTTCCATATTTCTCTATACCTTATACTTCCTTCTCCCTCATTTCTACTGGGACATCTCCAAGAGGTAGAAAATATAAATTTAAGAAAATCTGTGTAACAGGAGAATTTAAAAATATGGACATAGCCATTTTAAAATTTACATTCATATCAAAGGAAAACATGGTATTAGAGGGTTTTATGATCCTTGCTATAGAGTGATAAATAGAAATAAACACAATCCCTGTTCTTACATTGTTCAGAGTCTGATGGGGGAGAAAAATCTTCAGTTGTTACTGTGATAAACATATGATTTTATATTGTGATGATGTTTGAAATACAATACAGGAAACATAGAAAGCCATGTAAAATTTTAAAAAAGGAGAGAGTGAATTTACATTGAAGATGAGAGTCCAGGAAAGAAATAGAAAAAAAAAATAGAATTTGGACATAAAAGATTGTTAGAAGATGAAACTTTTCACCTATTTTATAATAAAACTCAAATTACCTATGTGCTAATAGTCACGTGACTGGTCTGAAGATGGAAAACAAATTGAAAAGAGCAAATTCACAGACCCCGTTAATCTATTAACTACTAATAACTCATTCGTTAAAGAAGTTAATAATATTAAATGGCTTGTGCATTCCATGTAAATAACAAAATGATTTCCACTGAATAGTCATGATGGTTTAAAATATTACTCTAATACCAGTAATAACACATAAATTGATCCAGGGACATATTGGTACCCAAGTATGATTGAAGTGATCACACATGTTTGTTTAGAATAATGCTAAATAAATATGTGGGTCTGCCGCCTTCGAGGGCATTATCTACAGACTTAACTCATATGTATTTTGACAGCACAGATGGCACAGGGGAGTCTGCAGGGCAAGTATCACATTATATTCAGACCAGACTAGAGCTTTACTCCCACCACGACTTCTCTCAAGGATAAATAAATGTTAGAATCTATTATTTATTATGAATAAATGCTAGTATTTATATACTCATTTTGTTTTCAAAAAGTGCTTGTTTAGTAGAAATTCATAACTGTTATATAAAATTACAAAAAGAGCTAGAAAAAGAAAATATGATGTCATTCATAACGCTATGACTTACAGAGGTATTTTGTGCCACATTCATCTATTTGATTTTGTGAACATCTATTTATAAGTCTACAATATAATAATATTTGTATTCTATTTTTAGGGCTGTATTGTATCATCCACCTATTATTGAATATTTAAGATGTCTAATGATTACATTAAGATAAACACTTAGAATAAGGGTTGCCCAGTCCAAGGGGGACATTTTTTAGTTTTTATTATTTTTGTAATTTGTTTCTTCTAAAATATCAAATGAGCTACAAGCAACATTGATTTATATATGTCTTTTTTCAGAATAACATTGTCAGTACTAGGTATTAATTTTTTCTTAATCATTGTGAATTTAGAAGGCCAATAATCTTAGTCTATTTAATGTTTATTCTTTCCAACACATATATAATATAATTATTTCCATTTAATGATACAGCCACTGGGCCGTAAGAGGTTAAATGGTATGCCTTAGATCACACATAGGGCAACATGGATTTTGTACTAGGTTTGCACTGTAAATGCAATGTTCTTAGTCACTCTTGTTGAATATCAACATCTGGTAGACAAGTGTCTCCTTATCACATATTAATGATTCCTTTTTAAAATGTGTTTATTCTTCTCAATAAACTTTCCTTACCTTTCCCACTCATCATCATCCTGTATACCCCAGATAAATCCTATTAGCTTTTGACTGAAATTGCATTGTTGTAATCTCAGAGTTAAACCATCCAACAGAGACTATCTGAAAACATGTTGAGGTTGCTGAGATGAGGCATGGTGGGCTCATGAGAAATAATTCGAGATCTTGGACCCACGTTAGAGGTCTAATGCAGGTTTAGAGGTTCCATTCCTAGAAACCAGCATGAAGACCAAAGGATTCCACAGTGTTTGTATAAATCAGAGATAGTGAAGATGGAATATGATGAATAAAATACTGCACCAGCAATAAGGAGTCTTGTGTTCTTGTTAACATCTCTTCTAGTCTAGTTCCTGTATTTCAGCTAGATGACCAATCAAACCTAGTATCAGAATATATATTCTTCATGACCTTTTCCAAGATTTCTAAGATTGAAAATTAAATGCATGTTTGGAAAGAGTTAGTGAGGAATATTAGTAGTTTTTGGCACCAAGGAAAAAGTCAGAAGACATAATTTAAATCAGTAGTTTAATACTGTAACCCTTGTATCAAACTTCATCTTGATTATAAATGAGAAGTTAATGGGAAACAGCCCACCTAGGGAAAACCAGTCACTGTTAAAAGAGAAACAACCCGGCCCAACACCCAGTGTTACATCCAACTGTTTCAATTAAGATCGCTCTTGTCTAATAACACAATTTGAAATGTCAGTACATCCAAAGAGACTTCACTTGTTTAATCTGGTAGTTATTATTTGGTTTCAGAGTGCCTTGTAAAGTAGTAAAATCAACTGTCACATAATTTTAGAGTGTTTTTACTGATTCATATAATTTGATAAATCACAGAAGACAATATGATCAGAAGTCGTTCATTTATTCAGCCATTCTCAATACAGTTGAGTGCTATTTTTCCATATTACAGGGAAGCAAAGAAAACTCAAAACCTCAAACTTCAAATCATTTTTACTATTAAGGGTAATGCTTCATCATCATTTAAGTGTTCTGTTAGAGAAACTTTGATTTAATGATGGCTTATTATTTATATAATAAAATACTTTATGCTTAGAGGAAAAATGTGGAAAATTTTAAAAGGAGGTAAAATTCTCTTATGCTGAAAGCTGAGGCCTGACAAGAAGTTTAACCAAGAATTCACAAATATTTAGGTAGATATTGATACATGTGTTGCTATTTACTTTAAAGATATACTTCCCCATTTCGGCATTTAATAGTAAATGTTCATTAAGCCCTTGCTTACATTCAAGGCATCCAGTCCCCAGAATGATAGTGGTGAGTATGAGGCAGTCCCTGCCACACAAGACTCACAGTCCAGGAGGACTGAACGAGTACATTTTTACTTTCTTTGACCTGCTGGCACTGTTTTGTGGTTACACAAAGAGGCACTTGGTCTTAAGGTGTGGGCCACCTGGAAGAGTACAGACCAAGAGTCAAAGGGTAAGGGAACACACATTTAGGGACTGTGCCCATCTCTAAGCACTTCTTAGTGTTATGCATTCCTGAGTTCATGCAATGATCACAAACATCCTATGTGGTAGGCATTATAGTCTCCATTTAAAAAATAAGGAGGTTCTGAAAAATGAATACATTATCCAAGATTATACACCTACCTAATAAATGGTACAGTCAAAGTTTGATTCTGATTTTTAGGATTCTGATGTCAAACTTCATGCTCTTTGCCCTACATCACTCACTTACTACGTACCTTGTATGTTCCAGGCACTACATCAGGCACTGGAGATGAAGCTGTGACTAAAATAGGAAGGGTCCTTGCCCTCAAGGAACTTACAGTCTAGTGAGGGAGACATATAAAAATAATTGCATAAATAATATTTTTTCAATTCCCTAATAAAAATTAAAATAATTATGCAGTTGTTAGTATTTTAGGTAAAAGAGCAGATTGGTTTGTTCTTTTAACTTTGCTTTTCTTTCTTAACATAGAGAAGGATGGTTCTTGCCTGCATTGAGAATGGTGAGTAAATATACTATCCCTAAACATATTGCACTTTGGGGTATATTGAAATCTCTGAATCCTTATGAATATGTTACAATTAGGGTTATCTTTACTAGTTCGCAAGTACTTTGAAGCCAAATAATAGCTATGATTGTAATTTTTGTTTCTGTTTTTATTAATTGGTAAGACATGTAATTTTACTGAACTAAATTGGTATAGTTACAACCAGGAACAATGAAACGTGGAATTTTAGTGAGCTTATGCTGCCCAACTTGGGATGAATATCAGTTTAATTATGATTTTCTAATATTTAAAAAATGTTCTTATGCTTTTACTGGTGTTGATCTTAGGAAAATCTGCTTTCATTTATACAGGCACATTTCAAAAATATATACAAATTTTATTTTTTTAAATTCCTTAAGAATTTCAGTTCCCTTAAAAACTTATCATTTTAGTGAATAGATTACAGAGAATTATGGGATCTTAGTCAAGCCAAGACCCACACAGTACCCCTGTAAAAAAAAACAAACAAATAAATATATTAATAAAGGGCCTGCTGTCAAGCTTGTTATTTATATAGAATACATATATTCAATAAAAAGGCCTGTTCTGTAATCAAAGTTTGGCAGAACTCTAGAATATTCCTGATATTAAATTTATCTCTCTGTTTTTAAAGTTCTTGTGATGAAATCATCGTACAAAACTACAAAGGAAGAATTTCATATATTTGGTTTTTTTGAGGGCAATCATAAAAATTCAAATGCAGTAAAACAAAACAAGCAAGCAAGCAAACAAAACCCCCTTCAGTCTAATGTTTCTTTCTTGTAACTTTATTTTTAAGATATTTTATAGGCGATCAGAAGAGCTGACAGAGAAACTCACATCTTAATGTGATGACCTTTACTTACTAAATAATAAAACGTGAAAGTTAGTGTCAAGGCATCGGTTATGCCTTCACAATTTGAAGTAAGGTTTCAAATTGACTAAAGCTTGCACTTACATCTACAACTTTTTAAGAAGAATCCTTTTAAAAAGCTATGATATTACATATTTTTTCTTAAAGTATTCCTAAGAATGTTATATATTACATTAATTGGGTAATATTTTCATCACAGAGGAGCACTGCATTTCCTCATGAACTTAGATATGTACTTGTTTAATCTCCTAACTTTTTACCCTATAACAGAGAAAGGCAGTTGAGTCATTACAATTTTAAAGATGATATTTTAAAATAATACACTAAATATAACTCTTCCTTATGTTTGTTCATATTTGTATTGACTTTCACACAAAATTATAGACTTCTCATAAAATGAAAATCAATATAAAAACAAAACACTAAAACACACATATATCAACGTTTACACATACACATGTTGGTAAATGGTTAAACACAATAGAGGTGTCCAGCCACCTGGAGTGCTGTTGTTACTGAGCTTGGTTGTATTGAGCTTTCCAGTCTCTTGGAAGCTGAATTAAAAAGAAATTCTTTTGTCTATTGAAAGAAATAAACATATTTGTCTAAAGATTAGTTTATTTTCTCATTACATTCAACAGGAACTTTGTCATGTGAAGCTTTTTGTTTGCAAGCAGTAGAGTATATTGGTTAAGATGAGGAATCAGAAAACTTTTTCTATAAAGGACCAGATAGTAAATAATTTAGCTTTTATGGGTTATATGGTCTTTGCCTCAACTATTCACCTTTGCTATAGAAGCATGAAAGAAGCTATAGACAGTATTTAAATAATTGAACATTGTTGTGTCCCAATAAAACATTATTTGTGAGCACATTAATTTGAATTCCATTTATCCTCACATACCATGAAATATTATTTTTCTTTTTGATTTTTTTCCAACCATTTAAAAATGTAAAAACCATTATATGCTCACTGGCCATACAAATACAGGTGATGAGCCCAATTTGGCCTTCAGAGTTTGCTGACTTCCACTTAAGATAAAAAATGGCTGACAGGTGCATCAAGTACGTGAAAATGTGCCCAACATCACTAATCATCAGGGAAATTTAAACCAAAACCACAATTAGATATTACCTCTCAACTGCCAGGATGGCTATTACCAAAAAATGAAAATATAACAAGTGTTGGCAAGGATATAGAGAAACTGGAATGCTTATACACTGTTGGTGGGAATGTAAAAATGATGTAGTTGCTATGGAAGACAGTATGGAGTTTCTTCAAAAAATTAAAATCTAGAACCACTATATGATATAACAGTCCCACTCCTGGGTATTAATCCAAAAGAACTGAACTCAAAATCTTGAAGAATTGTTTCTATTTCCATGATCATTTTAGTATTATTCACCGTAATCAAGATGTGGAAACAACTTAAATGCCCATGAATGGATAAGTGGAAAAGAAAATTTGCTAAATACAAACAATGATATATTATTCATCTACAGAAAAGAAAGAAATCTTGCCACAGGTGATCAAAGAGAAACCTTGAGGACATTAAGCTAAGTGAAATAAGCCAATCATAAAACAACAAATACTGTATAATGCCACTTATTTGAGGTGTCTAAAATAGTCAAACACATGGAAACAGAGGATAGAATGATAGTTGCAAGGGGCTGGGAAAAGGAAAAATATGGGGAGTTGCTATTCAATGCATGAAAGTTTTAGTTATGCAAGATGATAAAGTTCTAGAGAACTGCTGTACAACCTTATGCCTATAGTTATTACTACTGTATTGTATACCTAAAACATTTACTAATAGGGTAAATTTCATGTTAAACATTCTTACTATAATTAAAAATTTATAGAAGATTTTTATGTTTTAAATTTCTTTAATATGACACAAGTGGGCTAAATGGTAAAGAAATACTGATAAGTTTATCTATTGAAATTGGTAATTTAGGCAAAGTGTGGTGGCTGTTGCTGGCAATCCCAGCACTTTGGGAGGTCAAGGTGGAAGGATTGTTTGAGCCAAGGAGTTTAAGACCAGCCTGGGCAAGATAGTGAGACCTTGTCTCTACAAAAAATAAGAAAAAAAAATTAGCCAGGCGTGGTAGCACATGCCTGTAGTCTCAGCTACTCTGGAGGCTCAGGTGGGAGGATTGCTTGAGCCAGGGAGGTCGAGGCTGCAGTAAACCTTGATTTTGCCACTGCACTTCACCCTGGATGACAGAGTGAAATCATGTCTCAAAAAATAATAATTTATCAAAATATATCACAAGAAAAGTGAAAAAATAATCTACAAACTGGGAGAACGTACTGAAATATATATAATCGGTAAAACATTAGCATCCAGAATACATGAAGAATTCTTGAAAATCAGTAAGAAAAATATGGATAACATAATAGAAACATAGGGAAGAGATATAGACAGTTCTCAAAGGGAGAAATATAAATGGTAAATGAACATATGAACAAGCTTAACTTCAGCAGTAGTAAGGGAAATACAATTTAAAAATCCAGTGCTTACCTTTGGATTTCCATAGAAAATTATGGTGGCCTAAATGTGCTCAGAAATCTTTTCTGTAAATCTACAGATTAACAAGGGAAACAAAGCCACTTTCATAGTATAGCTGCAGTTCAAATGAAAACAGAAAATATTGCAAATTTTATATATTAAACTGACCCATGGGAAATACCTATCCATACCAATAAAGTAGGCTTCCAGACTTACACCAAAGCTGAGAGTCATGAGGAAATTACACAAAACAGAGGAAGAGGAATGTTATGTTAGTTATATAGGAGAACCAATAATAGCTACCAGGGTTTACTAGCAGAAAAAAGAATCCTGTCCTAAATGGAAAATACTAAGAACAGGACTGAGACCTGGTGGATCAGCACATGCTACTGTACAGTCAGATGGCTTAGAAAATGCAGGGGATGAGAGGAAACAGTTTTGGGAAGGCCACACTTCTGGGGATAAGGAAAGCCTTGGGAGAGCAATGCTTTCCTTGGAAGTTTAGTGATGAAGGGGAGGGAGGAAGGAAGTGTTTTAGATAAGGAACCTAATGAACAGAATATTAGAAGTCAGATCCAAATAGTACTGTTTATTAAATAATTTGCACTTAACTGTAGTGACATAAGAGGATGCGCTTAAAAAAAAATCTGGTAAGATACAGAAAAAAATGTCTTCTCATGCATTCTTCCTTGACCTATCTCTTCCTATTCTGCCACACACAGGATCACCGATTGATATGGTTTGGCTCTGTGTCCTCACCCAAATCTCATCTCAAATTTTAATCCTCACATGTTAGGGAGGGATCTGGTGCGAGGTGATTGGATCAAGGGGTTGGTTTCTTCCATGCTGTTCTCTCATGACAGTGAGTGAGTTCTGAGAGGATCTGATGGTTTAAAAGGTTTGCAGTTCCCCTCTTGTTCATTTACTCTCCTGCCACCATGTGAATAAAGTCCTTGCTTCTCCTTTTCCTTCTGCCATGATTGTACATTTCCTAGCCATGCAGAACTATTAGTCAATTAAAATTTTTGTCTTCATAAATCACCCACTCTCAGTTAGTTCTCTATAGCAGTGTGAAAACAAACTAATACAGGAAATTGATACCAGAAGAATGGGGTACTACTATAAAGATAACCTGCAAATATAGAAGTGACTTTGGAACTGGGTAATGGGCAGAGGTTGGAGGGCTCAGAAGAAGACAGGAAGATGTGGGAAAGTTTGGAACTTCCTAGAGACTTGTTAAATGGTTTTGACCAAAATGCTGATGGTGATATGGACAATGAAATTCAGGCCAAGGTAGTCTCAGATGAAGATGAGGAAATTATTGGGAACTGGAGTAAAGGTCACTCTTACTATGATTTAGAAAAGAGACTGATGGCATTTTGCCCCCGTCCTAGAGATGTATGGAACTTTGAACTTGAGAGAGATGATTTAGGGTATCTGTCAGAAGAAATTTCTAAGCAGCAAAGCATTCAAGATGTGACCTGGCTTTTTCTGAAAGTATACAGTAATATTTGTTAATGAAGAGATAATCTGAAATTGGAATTTATGTTTAAAAGCAAAGCAGAGCCTAAAAGTTGGAAAATTTGCAGCCTGACCATGTGTTAGAAAAGAAAATCCCACTTTCTGTGGGAAATTTAAGCCTTCACCTGCATACATTTGTATCAGCAAAGAGAAATCAAATGTTAATAGCCAAGACAATGGGGAAAATGTCTTCAGGGAATTTCAGAGATCTTCATAGCAGATGCTCCCATGATAGGCCTAGGAGGGAAAACTGGTTTAGTGGTTCAGGCCCAGGGTTCTGCTACTCTGTGCAGCCTTGGGATGTGGTGCCCTGCATCCCAGATACCCCAGTTCCAGCCATGGCTAAAAGGGGCCAACGTACAGCTTGGGCCATTGCTTCAGAGGGTGCAAGCCCCAAGTGTTGGTGACTGCTACATGGTATAGGGCCTGTGAGTACACAGAAGACAAGAGTTGAACTTTGGGAGCCTCCACTTAGATTTCAGAGGATGTATGGAAATGCCTGAATGTCCAGGCAGAAGCCTGCTGTTGGGGTGGAGCCCTTATGGAGAACCTCTACTAGGGCAGTGCAGAGGTGAAATATGGGGTGGAGCCCTCACAGAGAGTCCTCACTGGGGTACTCTCTAGTGAAGCTGTGAGAAGAGGGCCACTGTCTTCCAGACCCCAGAATAGTAGATCCACCAAGAGCTTGCACTGTGCCCTGGAAAGACTGCAGACACTCAACACCAGCCTGTGAAAGCAGCCACAGGAGCTGTATCCTGTAAAGCAACAGGGGTGCAGCTGCCTAAGGCCTTAGAAGTTTATCCCTTTCATCAGCATGCTTTGGATGTTTGGCATGGGATCAAAGGAGACTATTTTTGGAGCTTCAAGATTTAATGGCTGCCCTGCTGAATTTCAGACTTCAAAACAAAGGCCTGGAGCTCCTTTGTTTTGACCAATTTCTCCCTTTTTGGAATGGGAGCATTTAGCTAGTGCCTGTACCCCTATTATATCTTTGTGGTAACCTGTTTTTGATTGTAGAGGCTCAGAGGCAGAAGGAACTTGTCTAAGATGAGACTTTGGACTTGGGCTTTTGTGTTAATGCTAGAATGACTTTAGGCTTTGGGTGACTATTGGGAAAGTATGATTGTGTTTTGAAATGTGAGAAGGACATGAGGTTTGGGAGGGGCTAGGAGTGGAGTAATATGCTTTGGCTCTGTGTTCCCACCCAAATCTCATCTCAAATTGTAATCTCCACATGTTATGGAAGGATCTGGTAGGAGGTGATTGGATCATGGAGGGTCTTCTCCATGTCGTTCTCTCATTACAGTGAGTGGGTTCTCACAAGATCTGATGGTTTAAAACTGTTTGATAGTTCCCTCCTTGCTCACTCACTTGCCTGCCACCATGCAAAGAAGGTCCTTGCTTCCCTTTCCCCTTCTGCCATGATTGCAAGTTTTTTTAGCCTCCCCAGCCATGTGTAATAGTGAGATAATTAAACCTCATTTCTACATAAATTACCCAGTCTAAGGTAGTTCTTTATAGCAGTGTGAAAATGAACTAATACACCAACTATTGCTGGCTAAGAAAACGGTAAGCATAAATAGAAATAATTCACATAATGATACTGGAAAAGAAATCAGGTAATAAAAATCAGACTTTTCAACCTGAAAGTGTGTCTCTCACAGAGAGCTATAATGCAGAAGAATACTAATATAACACACAAATTAAATTAAATTTAGAAAACAAGGAATTTAAAACATGAAAATATTTCATGAATCAGAAATTCAAAAAATCAGTATAGAAATAGAAATATAGTGTTGATCAACGTCAGAAGATAAATGAAAAAAAGAAAAAAAATTTATAAATGAAGACAACTTCATTTAAAAGGTGCCCAAGTTTTATCTTTTATTATGTAAGAGACATAACAAATATAGAGGAGTAAATGAAAAGATTTGAAAAAATTAATGGAACTAAAACATAAAAAGAGGTAGGAAGGGTACAAACATGTAATAGAGAAGACAGGTGTAAAGATTCATTATGTGTATAATTGGTGCCCATCAAAACATGAAATAAAACAGAACTGCTACACTATAATTCAGGAGAGCATCACTGAAACAAACGAAAAACCCAAAGCTACACACCTGGCCCATTGTATAACTGGGAAAGTGGACCTGTTGTAATCAACTTCAAGGTATATTCTACAAGAACAATTTGATTTTAAAGTACAACGAAATCAGACAAAAGACCTGGTCACTTGCAGAGTAAAATAATAAAGTTGACAATAGACTTCTTGATAGTAATATGCAAAACAAAAAAACAATAGAGCCACATTTTTTGGATCCTCAAAAAATGTGTGAATTAAGAATTTTATATTTAAGCAAGCTATCTTTTATGGATAAAATCCATAGAAAATAGAAAAATATTAATGATCCCAGGGAATATTGTATTCAGAGACTTACTTTGATGTTCTGTTATGACAATGCTTCTCAAATGTTAATACACATGAGAATTGCAAGCAGATTTAGTTAAAATGCAGATGTTAGTCTGGATATGTGAATGAAGAATCTGTGTTTCCAACAAGTGCCATGGTGATGCCATTGCTTCTGGTTTACAAACCATACTTTGGGTAGCAAAGTAAGAGAATGAGACAGCCAAGATATTGTTGGGGAAACATTGGTAGATACTGGTGGTGAGCACTGAAGATATTTGTTTGCAAATATAAACACCTGTCTTTAAACACCTTTATACCTGTCTTCTTTATTACATTTTTATATATTTTATACAAATTTTTATGTTTTAGTTTTATTAATTTTTTTGAACGTTTTTACTTACTCCTCTGTATTTGTTCTTATGCTTCTTACGTAATAGAAGATAAAATGTGGGCACATTGTAAATTAGTCTTCATTTATAAGATTCTTTTTCCTTTTTTTTCTTTCATTTATCTTCTGGCCTTGATCATCCCCTATATTTCTATTTCTATTTCTATACTGATTTTTTAAAAAAATTTAATTCATGAAGTCCTTTCATAGTTTTAATTTCTTGAAAAAATTTATAAGATACACAAAAAATAGTAAATAAAGTAAAATATATATTATGAAAGTAACTATAAATGTTCTGACAAAATAGATATAACAAAATTACCAAAATAGGGGGAGATAAGAAAGAGATTATGACATCAATACTAGATGGAAAATCAACTCGATCATCCAGATATTGTTGGTTAGGAAAAAGGATTAAGGGTTATATGTAGGTAACAATAGGACAAAAATACAAAAAGTTTTAAATATCAAAAGAAATAAATTATAAGATAAATCTTTTAAAATAAAAAAAAGAACAAATAAAAAACTATATTGTAAAGACACATATTTATATGCTAACATGTAGTAAGTATAAGATGATATGACAGAGCTTAGCCCAAACATACCAGTTAAGCTTAACTCACCTATTAGAAGAGAAATATCTTCAGATTGGCTTACAAAGGAAAATCCATGGAAACGCTGGCACACACACACATAAAATCTAAAACAGTAATAAAAGCAAAAAATAAAGAGATGGGTAAAGGTTTACCAGGCAAGTGAAATAAATAAAAAAATTTGGCAAAATGCATTTGACTAGATAATGATCATGATTCACAATGAAGCTATGGGAGTTAATATAGATGTGACAAATAACATAGCTGTAATTTTATAAAATAGAAAATATAGATGAAAGAAGAGTTTAAAAAGTATAAAAATAATAGGACACTTTAACACATCATTCTCAGTCACTTCAGTCCATATAATACTTTAAGACATCATTTTCAGTCAGGTATACAAAAGTAAGAATGAATGTAGATAACTTAAATAATAGTAAGATAGAGCATATTGATAGCTACCCAAATTTGCACTCTGATAATGTAGAATATAATTTCCTTTCAAATAAATATGGAAATTTTTAAATATTTCAATTAGGCAAAACAAGTGAATGCAAGATCTCTGATTATAGAAAAAAAAGGGATCAGGAAGGCAGGAAGGAGGAAGTAAGGAAGAGAGCAAGGAAAGAAGGATAAAAGCAAGAGAGACAAAGTAATAGAGAAAGAAAGGAACAAAGAAAGAGAAATAAAGGAAGGAAGAAAGAATGAATGAATGAAGAAAGAAAGAGAAACTTTCCATCTGCAAATATATATACTGTTTTAAAAAGCAATAATCTGACAAGTTCAATATGTGAATCCTCTATGGATGTGTTTGTATGGCCTATTTTTTCTCTTGGTCCTGTCTTAGTTTACTTGTTAACTTTTTATTAGATGCTGAATATGAAAAATTGATGTGACTCTGGATGGTGTCACCTTTCTCCAGAGAGATTTTTTTTTTTTTTTTTTTGCATTGCATTCTGGAAGGCAGGTAGAGTAGGTGTTGGTTAGTTTAATTTAGTAAGAGATTTCTCAAAAGAAGGCATACGTGTGGCCAAAAAACATGAAAAAATACTCCATATCCCTTATTATCAGATAAATGCAAATCAAAACCACAATGATATACCATTTCACATCAGTCAGAACAGCTGTAATTAAAAAGTCGAAAACAACAGATGCTGGCAAGGCTGCATAGAAGAGGAAACACATATACTGTTGGTGGGAATGTAAATTAGTTTAACCACTGTAGGAAGGAGTTTGGCGATTTCTCAAAGAACATAAAACAGAACGACCATTCCATCCAGCAATTTCATTACTAGGTATATATGCAAAAGAAAACAAATCATTCTACTAAGAAGACAAATGTACCCATATATTCACTGCAGCACTATTCACAATAGCAAAGACATGGGATCAACCTAGGTGCCTATCAGTGGTGGATTAAAGAAAATGTGATACATATACACCATGGAATACTATACAGCCTTAAAAAGCAATGAAATTATGTCCTTTGCAGCAACATGAATGCAGCTGGAGGCCATTATCCTAAGTGAATTAACATAGAAATAGAAAACTAAATACCACATGTTCTCACTTATAAGTAGAAGGAAAAAATTGGGTACTCATGGACATAAAGATGGCAACAATGGACTGGGGACCACTAGAGGGGAGAGGGAGGGAGAGGGACAAGGGTTAAAAAACTAACTGTTGGATAGTATGGTCAGTACCTGGGTGACAAGATCATTCATTTCCTGAACTTCAGCATCACATAGTATACCCAAGTAACAAACCAGCATATGTACCCCCGAATGCAAAATAAAGGTTGAAAAAATAAAGTAATATCATAAAAAATAAAATCTTCAGAATTGTGGACTTTTAAATTAAACATGTTCTTTTTAAGGTTAAAAATGTTTCGGTAAATAAAACTTTTATTTCTAAAGAAAAATTTTGAAGTACTGAAGCATTCCAATTTGCATGTAATATTGCAGGAATCCCAGCTAAAACTTTATTTGCTAATGTGCCTCTAACTTTGCAGGCCCTGAACTCCAAGCTTTATCTTCTCAGCACAGTAAGATTTCCATAAACCCTGCTTAGTTTTACCACTTTTTGACCTGTGGTGCTTAAGAATCAGTGAATGCCTTTAGGGGAAGAGTATTCAGACTCTTGCTCATGTCTCTGTGCTTTCTTTTTCTTCAAAATCTTGGGATCTCAAGTATTGGTTGTCTTGGTAGCCATGAACTGCTGAAATTTTTGCTCAGTATCTGAAACTCTGTCTGCATCACTTATAAATTAGTAAATATAGTCTATAGGGAAACAATGAAATAGAATTTTGGGCTCATTTTGATGAATTTTTCTTCTCTCTGGGATTGCTTAAATCCTGGATGTATTTCTGTATGTTTGATGTTTTCAGATTTTTTAAAAATTTTTCTTTTTTTTGCTTTTGTGTTTTATCAAGCTTTATAGTTGCTCTGAATAGAAAGATTGGTTTGCTGCAAGGCAGATCATTAAGCTGAAAGAAATCTAGCTTCTATTGTTTTTAAATAAAAAATGAGAGGAAATAATCAGCAGACTTAGGGGAAGATTAAAGAAAGGAGAAAATGTATGAAATAGTCATATTGACAGTAGGGATTCATAAATGTCAGAAAAATATAATAGTAATTCTAAATAATAATGAATGCCAATTTTAAGATTATATTCATCATTTTAAAGCAAAACCATTAAGCAGAATTATATGATGTTATGTAGCCAAAGAGGAGTACATTATCAGAGATAATAAGATGGAGAAAGAATAATCTGAAGTGTTTATAATGATGACCAATAGGAAATTGTGCTGGCCTTTCAAAAAGTGAAGACAGGAGGGGTTAAATGGACAGTGTTGAGGATGGCCAGTAGTTTGGGGATCATAATAAAGTTAACAAACTGTTGATAATATGAATTTGACTTTTGAGTGTTTATAGATATTTAATGTCAAAGTAATGGACATTACTTATACCACCAATTTCTCAGTGTTCTAATAAGGTGTAGCATGACAATCTGTACCTCATATCAGGGCAAAGTATGAGCTTTCTGATTCAGTTACTGTGAAGCAGAAAAATGTTTGAGTTTTGAAAAGGGGTAGGTTAAGCGCAGAAAATGATTACACTTATTATGGAAGTGAGTAGGTTAAGATCAGTGGTCAATTTGAGGAACAGAAATAATATCAAAAGATTAGAAAAGTTGGAGCAAGGGACAGGTGGACATGTTGCTATAAATTGATAGAAGTGTGGTAGGGTAGGGTGGGCTCCACAGATGAGTCCAGGGTCACAGTTTGAGGGTCTTTCAGGAAATGTTTCCAAAAGAGCAGGTGGAGTTGTGAGAACCATACTGGAGAGCATACTGAATTAGATCAGGCTTCTATAGTCAGGTGCACCTCCAACCATTACAACTGGATCTGGAATAAATTTCTGTTGATTATTTCTGTATCCAGAAGGAATACTGTGTTATAGAAAGAGCAAGAGGACTTTAGATTCACCCAGACCATGGATCTGTTATTAACCTTTGTAAAATAGAGAGAATAGTATTTGCATTGCATAGATTTTGAAAGGATTAAATTGTTGGTGTTCTCTTGTATTTCTTTTAATGTCAGAACCAATTGTATCAATGAAAATGGCACTGAAATCCCTGCTGAGCTGTGTTTGAACCTTAGAGACAGAAATTTGGTCTGTTGCCCCACTGAAATACTAGATACTCTGACTTCAGGAATAGATATAATGCTGCTGACCATCCTAGGAATGATGTCTTTTAAGACACTCAGGTCTTTGGGCTTTTCAACCTCATTGATAAAATAGCTTCATTATTTATTTGCTAAAATATCTGACTCAACCAATAAACTAGAAGCTTCTTAAGATAGTATATAAATATACATAGCGTTGATCCAAAAGACATAGCATAATCTGGCATTTGTAAGTGACCAATGGATGAATGAATATATGAATTAATATGCAAACGAAATGCCAACCAAATAAGGATAGAACTGTTTTAGAGTGCTTTGAAAACCTCTGTGATCTTAGTTGGGGAAAGTTGTCTTTTTTTTGTCTTTGACACTTCTTCAGTTTGCTAGATTACATAAAACTTGCAAACCTGATATAAATAAAGGATTAATTAAGGGAGAAAATAATGGTATAAATATTTTGTTCAGGTATAAAACTTCACCAAGGGCCAAACAAATGCTTTGTCTAAGTAAATTTTTCAATGTAGTTTGAAAGTGTTCTGTGCATTTATGAAGATGAAACTAGAATATGTATGTGTGTGTGTGTATATATATATAGATATATATTATACTTTTGATACTGGAAGTTTGTGTGTGTGTGTGTACGTGTGTGTGTGTGTTTGTGTGTACATACTTTTGAAATTGGATGCATATATACATATATATGTATATACTTTTATTTTAGGTTCAGTGGTACATGTACAGGTTTGTTATACACATAAACTGCATGTCATGTCATGGGAGTTTGGTGTACAGATTATTTCATCACTCAGGAAATAAGTATAGTACCTGATAGATATTTTTTCTGATCCTCTTCATCCTCCTACATTCCACCCTCAAACAGATCCTGGTGTCTGTTGTTTATTGCTGTGCGTCCACGGGTCCTCATTGTTTAGCTCCTACATACACGTGGCACACAGTATTCGGTTTGTTGTTCTTGTATTAGTTTGCTTAGGATAATGGCCTCCCCCTCCATCCATGTTGCTGCGAAGGACGTGATTTCATTCTTTCTGTGGATACATAGTATTCCATGGTATATACGTACCATATTTTCTTTATCCAGTCTACTATTGATGGACATTTAGGTTGATTCCTCATCTTTGCTATTGTGAATAGTGTTGCAGAGAACATACACATGCACGTGTCTTTATGGTGGAATCATTTGTATTCCTTTGGGTATATATGCAATAATGGGATTGCTGGGTCAACGGTAATTCTGTTTTAAGTTTGAGGAATCACCACACTGCTTTCCACAATGATTGAACAAATTTACATTTTCTTCGGCTGTGTATAAGTGTTCCCTTTCCAGAAAAAGGAAACTGGAGTATTTTATAGAACACTGTTGCAAATTGCAGGGTTGGAAATTGATTTTCCAGAAAAGTTTTTGGAGCTAAAGCCCTTGCCTCAGGTTAGAGATTTGGCATTCAGTCTGCCCTGGAACAGAGGGACAAACTGTAGTTGTCTCTGGTAGGATTCAGCTAATCTTCCTGCCAGGCTGACACATGTAAATATAGGACATACAGACAGTTCTTCTACTAAAGGGCTTTCTCAAGCGTTTTTGGCTTTATGCAAAGTAAGACCTCATAAAATTTGGTTGATGGCACCAAATGCTATTACTCGATGTTCCAAGGGTGATGGTTGTCTGGAGGACTATTTATCCCTCCTTTAAAAGATCCCAAATGCAACACCGTTAGCTTTATAAAACCCTTTTTATTTTGAGATGATTTGTAGATTCACATACAATTTTAAGAAATAATATGAAGAGATTCTATGTACCATTCAGTCAGTTTCCCCCCATGGTAACATCTTGTATAATTAGTGTAACATCCTAACCAGGAAATTGACATTGATACAAATCATTAACCTTATTCAGATTCAGAGTTTTAAAGTTTTACATGTATTCATTTCTCTTTCTCTCTGTGGCATAGATTCATGTGATCAATAGCACAGTCAAGATACAGAAAATTACTATATAACAATCCCTTATGCTATCCTTTTACAGCCATGGCCAACTCTCCCCTTCTTCCTACATCCAGATGACCACTAATCTGTTACCTATTTCTTTAATTTTTTCATTTCAAGAATGCCATATACACAGGATCACATAAACTTTAAAGTTTAGTTTTTTTCATTGAGCCTTATTCTCTTGAGCTCCCTCCATGTTGTTGCATACATCAATAATTTGTACTTTTATATTGCTGAGTAGTATTCCATGGTATAGGTGTACCACAATTTTCTCAACCATTCACTGACTGGAGGAAATTTGTGTTGTTTCTGGTTTGGAGATATTACAAATAGAACTGCTGCAAACATTCATGTGAAAGTTTTTCTGTAACATACATTTTCATTTTTCTGGGATAAATGCCCAGGTATACAATGGCTGGGTCCTATGGTAAGCAAACATTTTTTTAATAAGAAACTTTCACACTTTTTCTCAGCATGATTGTATTCTTTTCTATACCCAGTAGCAGTATATGAGACCCAATTTCTCTACATCCTCACCATCATTTGGGATTATCATTTTTTTATTTTAGGTGAGCAGTGATATTACATTGTGTGTTTAATTTTTATTTCCCTAATAGCTAATTATGTTAAATATATTTGTATGTGCTTATTTTTCAACTGTATGTTCTTTTCAGTAAAATATTTGTTCATGTCTTTTGCTTATTTTCTAATTGGATTTTTTAAATGTTGAGTTTTGAGAGTTCTCATCTACTTTAGATGCTAGTGCCTTGTTAGGTATGGCTTGCAAGTATTTTGTCCCAGTCTGTAGTTTTTCTTTTCATTTTCTTCTCAGGGTTTCTGCAGAGCAGAAGTTTTTCATTTTGATGAGGTAGAGTTTATCACTTTTTCATTTTATGGATTGTACATTTGGTGTCAAGGTTTAGAACTCTAACTGGCGCTGGTCCTAAATATTTTCTTCTCTTTTTCTAAAAGCTTTTTTTTTTTCTTCATTTTACAAAATACACTTAAGTCCTGATACATTTTTTAGATTTTTTAATGTAAGGTTTGAGGTTGAGATTGAGGTTCAGCTTTTTTGTTTTTTGGTTTTTGCTAAATGATGCCTAATTTCTCCAGCACAATTTGTTGAAAGACTATCTTTACTCTCAAATTCCTTTTGCTCCTTGGTAAAAAAAATTAGTTGAACATATCTGTGCTGGTATATTTCTGGTTTTCTACCCTGTTCCATTGATCTATGGGGTCTATCCCTCTGCCAACATCACATTGTTTTCATTACGATAGCTACAGTGATTTCTCTTACTTTGTTCCTTTTTCAGTGGTCTTAGGTTTTCTAGGTGTAGTGCCGTAATGTATGAATTTTAGAATAAGCTTAACAATGTCTATAAAAAAGTATGTTCTTAGATTTTTATAAGAGTTACAAAAACGTAATGGTTAATTTAGGGAGAATTCACATATTTACTGTTTTAGGCCTTCCAATTTATTAACATGGTATATTTAGACACTAATTTAGGTATTCCTTGATTTCTTTCATCAATTTTGTCAAATGTAATTTTTAGGATATGGCTCATGTCCATATTTTATTAAATTTGTTAAATTTTCTGTGGACCCATTGAAAATATTATTGTGTTTTTAACATTGGTTTCCATATGTTCATTATTATGCTTTAGCTTTTTGAATATTTCTTTGGCATTAAGCTGAGGTCTATGGCTTTTCCTAACCAACACCACATTCAGCCCCAGGAACATTTCTATCAATTTGCTGTCTTTGATCTGCCGTGAGCAGAAATTAGATCATGTTTGCAGGATTTGAGACTTTGATAGACATTTGAGACTTTAAGTGATGCCTGAGGGCATCTTTTACATATAAAACCTGCATATGTTGTGACAGTTTTTTTTGCTACTCATGGATATTTTTACTTATTCTGATATTTATGGCTATTTTTATGGATAATGAAAATTATGTCTGAATAACTAATATTACTGACATGTCTAGGTTTTCAGCTCTGAAGACACTGGTGACAGACAACAATGTAAATAATACATAAACTAAAATTCCAGTTACGGGTTATTGCCCTAAAGCCCCTTTAAATAATGTCAACATAATATGCTCTTTCAAAAAGATGATATTTTTATGTCTAACATGTAGAATACTAATGAGCTTTAAAGGCATTTCTTAAACTTAAAAAAAATATATTTCCTCTGTGTTTACTAAATGGGCTCATGCGAATAAGAAAAATTTGCCAATTTTTGGTCTTACCATTTTAGTTACTATGATAGCATATATATTACTATGATAACTAGCAGTGTTTACTGTTCTGTTTTCAAGTCTTATCAACAGTATTGAGATATGTAATTAAGATAATATACCCTATATTTAATTATAGAAATTCATTATCATATACCTGTTATTTAAGAAAAACTTTTTTTTCCCCATGTAATTAATTGTTGGCTGCATGTATTACGTCTTCTTTTGAAAAGTGTCTTTTTATGTTCTTTGCCCACTTTTTTATGGGGTTGTTTTTTTTTTCTTGTAAATTTAAGAAGCTATCATCTCAGGCTGGGCACGGTGACTCATGCCTGTAATCCCAGCCTGTAAACCCTCCTTTGGGAGGCTGAGGCAGGTGGATCACCTGAGATCAGGCCAACA
The DNA here is from genome assembly GCF_009761245.1 of Sapajus apella. NCBI lineage: Eukaryota > Metazoa > Chordata > Mammalia > Primates > Cebidae > Sapajus > Sapajus apella. Next base: position 10,271,745 of record NW_022436999.1, read on the forward strand.
TGGTGAAACCTCGTCTCTACTAAAAATAGAAAAAATGAGCTGGGCATGGTGGCAGACACCTGTAATCCCAGATACTTGGGAGGCTGAGGCAGGAGAATTGCTTGCACCTGGGAAGCAGAGGCTGCAGTGAGCCGAGATTGTACCACTGCACTCCAGCCTGCGTGACAAGAGCAAAACTCTGTCTCAAAAAAAAAAAAAAAAAAAAAAAAAGAAGATACCGTCTCATACCAGTTAGAATGGTTATTATTAAAAAATCAAAAAATAACACTTGCTGGTGAAGTTGTGGAGAAAAAGGAACTCTTATACACTGTTGGTGGCAGTGTAAATTAGTTCAACCATCATGGAAGACAGTGTGGTGATTCCTCAAAGACTTCAAACAGAAATACCATTTGACCCAGTAATCCCATTACTGGGTATATACCCCAAAGAATAGGAATCATTCTATTATAAAAACATATGAGTGTATATGCTTATTGCCACTATTCACAATAGCAAAGACATAGAATCAACCTAAATACCTATCAATGATAGACTGAAAAAAGAAAATGTGGTACATATACACTGTGAATACTATGCAACCATAAAAAAGAATGAGATCATGTCTGTTGCAAGGACATAGGATGGAGCTCAAGGCCATTATACTGAGCAAACTAAGGCAGCAATGGAAAACCAAATACTGCATGTTCTCACTTATAAGAGAGCTAAATGATGAGAACACATGTACACATAGAGATGAACACCACACACTAAGACCCAGTGGAAGACGGAGGGTGGGAGGAGGGAGAGGATCAGGGAAAACAATTAATGGGTATTAGTTTTAATACCTAGGTGATAAAATAGGTTGCACAACAAACCCTCATGACACAAGTTTACCTATATAACACACCGAGCGCATGTACCCCTGAACTTAAAGGAAAAGTTAAAAAATTAAGTAAATTACTTAATGGAATGACAAAAAAGAAAGAAAAGCTTAATCAATCACATGAAGATAGAGGTTTCACAGTTCATAAAGTTGATTAAATAATTGCATAATGGCCTAGATTTTAGTTTCCTTTGCCTGTGTAAACCAACTCATAATTCCCCAAGAATTCCTTTTATATATACACCACTTGGAGCTGCTGCCTATAATTTTCCCTGAAGCTAGCTTCCTGTTGCAAAATGCTAATGATTTGTCTTGTCTTCCTAGTGAGATAAGCAAGTAACCTGCCTGCAGAAACTGTTTAGAGTCAAATAAATAAAACAGATTTACAAGAAAAAAAAGCCCATTCAAAAGTGGGCAAAGGACATGAACAGACACTTGACAAAAGAAGACATTTATGAGGCCAACAGACATATGAAAAAATGCTCATCATCACATTAGAGAAATGCAAATCAAAACTACATTAAGATACAATCTCACACCAGTTAGAATGGCGATCATTAAAAAGTCTGGAGACAACAGATGCTGGAGAGGTCGTGGAGAAACAGGAACACTTACACTGTTGGTGGGAGTATAAATTAGTTCAACCATTGTGGAAGACAGTGTGGTGATTCCTCAGGGACCTAGAAACAGAAATTCCATTTGACCCAGCAATCTCATTACTGGGTATATATCCAAAGGATTATAAATTGTTCAACTATAAGGACAGGTGCACACAAATGTTCATTGCAGCACAGTTTACAATAGCAAAGACCTGGAACCAACCCAAATGCCCATCAATGATAGACTGCACAGAGAAAATGTGGCACATATACACCATGGCATATTATGCAGCCATCAAAAACGATGAGTTCTTGTCCTTTGTAGGGACATGGATGAACCTGGAAACCATCATTCTCAGCAAACTGACAGAAGAGCAGAAGATCAAAAACCACATGTTCTCACTCATAGGCGGGTGTTGAACAATGAGAACACATGGACACAGGGAGGGGAGCATCACACACTGGGGTCTATTGAGGGGAAATAGGGGAGGGACAGCAGGGGGTGGGGATTTGGGGAGAGAGAGCATGGGGAGAAATGCCAGATATAGGTGATGGGGAGGAAGGCGGCAAATCACACTGCCATGTGTGTACCTATGCAACAATCTTGCATGTTCTTCACATGTACCCCAAAACCTAAAATGCAATTAAAAATACATATATATGCAATTATAAATACATATATATATATATATATATATATATATAAAATTAAAAAAAACCCCAACCTCCTATACACTTCCCACATATAATAGCTACTCTATAGCAGGTCTATATAGTTATTAAATGAAATTAAGTACTTATGGCTCATAAGATGTTCTTCTCTACAGATAGTGCAAATTAATTTTGATCAAATTTGCCTGTCAGTATTTTTAGTGGTTGGAGAAAGTGACAATAATGATTTCATATAGTATTTTATCATAGAAAAGTATACACACATGCACACACATAGAGTGTTCAAGTCATAAATATGAAGATCAATAAATTTTTGCATGTGTATTACCATGTAACTGCTACTAGGATCAAGATTTTAAAAAGCATTTTTATGTCCTCTGAAGCAGCCTCCATACCTTGTTCAGGCAATTGCTTCTCTTTTCCCTGAAGTAACTGCAATTTTAAAAATTGAGATATAATTCCCAGGTTAAAAAATCCATTATTTTAAAATGTACAATTTAGTAGTTTTCAATATATCCACAAGGTTATACAACCATCACCCCTATCTAATTCCAGAACATTTTCATCATTGCCCAAAGCTCATGAGCAGTTACTTTCTATTACCCCCTCCCCTGACTCTCTGTCAACCACTGTTATATTTTCTGTGTCTATAGATTTATTTATTCTGATCATTTCATATAAGTGGAATCATATAATATGTGGTCTTTGGTTATTGAATTCCTTCATGTGACACGTTTTCAAAGTTCATTCATGTTGTGGCATGAATCAGTACAACATTTTTGATGTCTAAAGAATATTCTCTTATATGGATTTCCTGTATCTTGCTTATCCATTTATTATTTGGTAAGCATTTGGGTTTTTTCCTGTAACCATTATTTTGACACTGAGCTTCATATAAGTAGAATCATACAGTGTGTATAGCTTTCAATTTATAAATATACCAGGGTTATATGTTTATTATATGGCTGATAGACATTAGGGTTGGTTCTAATTTTTGGCCATTGTGAACAAAAATGTTATGAAATTCTTGTATATATCTTTTTAATAACATATCTACAAATTTCTTTAGTATATTTACCTAAGAGGTGGTTTGATGGGTTATGGTGTTGGTAGATATTTAGTTTTATTGAAAATTACCAAAGAGTTTTGAGAAATGTACCATTTGACATTTCTACTTAGCTACATGAGAGTTTTAGTTGTTCTACAGGTTCCTCAAGATTTGATACATTGTCATGCTTTTACATATTGGCCATTGTTGTGTATGTATTTGTATTTTATTATGATTTTAATTTCTCTTTTTCATACTTCATATTTTTAGAAACTTTTGAAATCTTTATGTTAGAAAGTTATTTCATTTTTTTTTCAGTTTTATTGAGGTGTAATTGACAAAAATCATATGTATTCCAGGTATGCAGTGTGAGAGTTTGATATATATCTATGAATGGTTACCACAATCAAGCTAATTAACATATCTATCATCTTACAGAGTTACCTTTGTTCTGTGTGTGTGTTGTGGCAAAGTTATTATTAATTACAGTCAACAAGGTGTACATTAGTTCTCTAGAACTTACTCATTTTGTAACTGCAAGTGTGTATCTTTTGACAAACATCTTCCCATTTCTTCTACTCCCTAGTTCCTGGTAGCCACCCTTTTACCCTGTTTCTTTGGGTTTGAGTTTTATAGATTTCACATATAGGTGAGATCAAGCAGCATTAGTCTTTATTCATCTGGCTTATTTTGCTTAGCCTAATGTCTGGCTTATTTTGCTTAGCCTAATGGTACACACACACACACACACACACACACACACACACACACACACACAGACACACAACTCAGAGAAATCAGAAAAGCAATACATGAGCAAACTAAGAAGTTCAATAAATAAAATAAAGTCATAAAAAAGAACCAAACAGAATTCTTGAGCTTCAGAGTACAGTGAACACAGTGAAAAATGCAATAGAGAATTCAACATCATATTTGGTCAGGCAGAAGAGAGAACCTGTCAACTTGAAGATAGATAATTTGAAAATATTCAGTTTGAGGAGAAAAAAGAATGAAAAAGACTGAAGAGAATTTATGAAGTGATGTGACACTATCAAGTGAAACACTATACACATTATGAGAATTCCAGAAGGTGAAGAGAGAGAAAAAGGGACAGAAAGTGTTTTAAAATAAATCATGATGTAGCCGGGCGCAGTGGCTCAAGCCTGTAATCCCAGCACTTTGGGAGGCCGAGGCGGGTGGATCACGAGGTCAAGAGATCGAGACCATCCTGGTCAACATGGTGAAACCCCGTCTCTACTAAAAATACAAAAAATTAGCTGGGCATGGTGGTGCGTGCCTGTAATCCCAGCTACTCAGGAGGCTGAGGCATGAGAATTGCCTGAACCCAGGAAACAGAGGTTGCGGTGAGCCGAGATCGCGCCATTGCACTCCAGCCTGTGTAACAAGAACGAGACTCCGTCTCAAAAAAAAAAAAATAATAATAATAATAATAAATCATGATGTAAAACTTCTCTAATCTGGGGACAGCTATGAACATCCAGGTACACGAAGCTGAAAAATCTCTAATAGGTTTCAACCCAAAGAAGACTTCGCTAAGATGTTATAATCAAAGTGTCACACACACACAAAAAAGACAACATTATGCTAAGTGAAATAAGTCAGAAACAGAAATAAAAATACTGAATGGTCTTACTTGTGTGTGAAAGCTGAAAAAAAAAAAAGTCAAATACACAGCCACAGAGGATAAAACAGAGATTTAATGTACAACGTGAGGACTATAATTAGTAATATTGTATAGTATTTCAGATTTTTGCTAAAAGAAAAGCTTCGGGTTCTCTTGATTTGCCCTCCTGCACAAAAGGGTAACTTTGCTAGTTGATGAACATGTTAATTAACTTGACTGTACTAACCCTTTTACTATGTATATTTATATAAAAATATCATGTACATCTAAAATATCTATAATTTAAAAGAAAAACAGAATTGTGAAAGCAATGAGAATAAAGAGGTTATGTAGTTACAAAGGAACTGCCAGTGGACTATCAGCCATATGTAAAATATGTATTTGCTATATATATTATATGTTGATTATATTTGTTATGGTGCATATGTTGTTTCTTATATATTTATGCATGTATTACTGCCATGGAAAATTTTAGGAAGCATACTTGTGTATATAAATATTTAAATACCTATACTTTTTTTGTCTAATTTCACTGGTCCCAGAGGACTAAATTCCTGAGGCAAACTTTACTTAGAGTGAAGAGTTTAGTTTACCAGAAAGCTCAAATGTTGTTATCCAACTTCAACTATAAGTAATAATGTAACAGGCTTTACTCAATGAAAACATATTGATAAGGGTCTACTTTGATAAATGTCAGCATATTGGGAGAGTGAAAGGAAGTGCTTTTGCTCTTTGAAAGATTTCTGATATGATTGAACATAGTCATTTTACACATATATACACCGATATATATATATATATTCACACATATACACTGATAAATCTATACACATATATACATACATACACTGATATATATATATATATATATATAAATCTATAACCTGTATAAATTTTGGAGTTGTAAAAAAAGTTTTAATATGATTTCAATTGCCAAAATATATTTTATCTCATTTAGTTTTCCTCCACTTAATAATTTCCCAATCTTTTCAATATAATTTTGCAGCTTTATTTTATATATACTTGATTCAAAAAATATATCTGTTATTATTAAATCAAGTATATATTTATATATATTTTATATATACTTTAAAAAATAAATATACACACACACAGATGCATATATGTACACATATGAATATACACACATATGGTATATGAGAATATGCATATGTATACATATATGTCTGTATGTGTGTGTGTATATATATACATATATATATACACTTTTATATCATCAGCTTTCAAATTCTTTTTGGATTTAGATGTAATATAAAAAATATTGTCAATCAATATATTCCTTGCTTCATTTACTACTCTGTGACCTATCTTGACTACCTCTGTTTTCTACAGTTGGTGTTGTGTGTGGGTATATAGATCTTAAATTGTATAAATAATTGGGAAGGACAGCTTACTTTATTTTGCTCTTTCTATTGGAAGACTAATAGATTTAAACAACAACTTTCAAAATCATAATCATTCTAAGAAGTAATTTATTTGGCAATTCTAATTTCTGTTTCATGTATTTATTTTTTCTCTTTAAATGTTACCTATTTGTTTAATAGGTAACTTTATTTTTAATGTAAACTTGTTTTCGCCATTGAGGTATAATTTACAAACAAAAATTGTATATAAGGTGTACAATGTGAAGTTTTGATATATGTATATATAATGACATAATCACTAAAGCCTAACTAACATATTTATTACCTCATATAGTTAACCATTTTGTGTATGTGTGGTGAGAATACTTAAATATTTCTTTTTAAACTAAACTTTTTGAAGTAAATTTTAAATATTGATACATTACACAATATTGAAAAGTGAACAAATTATAAATAAATGGTTTAATAAAATTTCACAAAGTGGCCACATGTGTGTAGCCAGTATATTAAAACCTTATTATCAGAACCCCAGAAGTTCATCTCCCATGTCTTCAGGAATTAACCCACTTTGGCCCTCAAGAGTAATTTAAACCTTGACTTTAAGCACCAGAAATGAGTTTTACATGTCTGAACTTTATATAAATAGATATAGAGTATACTCTTTTGTGTCAAGCTCTTTTTCAGTCCGCATTATGTTTTTGAGATCCTCGGATTTATGCTATGTATAGTCGTTACTTCTTTCATTCTCGTTGCTGAATAGCTGTCCATTGCATGCCTATGCCATCATGTATTAATATTTATCTATTTAAAAATTAATGAATCTTTGAGTAATTTTCAGTTTGGAGCTATTATGAATAGTGCTGCTATATACACTGCACTTCACAAGATCAGCTGCATATATAGACATTTCTGTTGCATGTATACCTACAAGTGAATTCTTGGGTCTCAGAATATATGTATGTTCAACTGTTATCAATATAACCAGAGAATTTTCCAGAGCAATAGTACCAGTTCATTCCCACTCATAGGGGTTTGAGGTGGCTCATTCTTTTTTTTTTTGAGACGGAGTCTCACTTGGTTGCCAAGGTTGGGGTGCAGTGGCGCAAACTTGGCTCACTGCAACCTCCTGGGTTCAAGTGATTTCCCGCCTCAGCCTCCCGAGTAGCTGGGACTACAGGCACCTGCTACCACGCCTGGCTAATTTTTGTATTTTTAGTAGAGATGGGGTGTCACCATGTTGGCCAGGCTGATCTCGAGCTCCTGACCGGCTCATTCTTTGATAGATGGGAATATCACTTCTCACAGGAGACTAAAAAGGTCATGGCCAGTAGAAAAAAACATTGTTTCTAGTTTTCTGGGTAGTAAATACACTTAAAAGTATATTTTGAATTTTAGAAAATATTTTCACAGGTGTGTAAAGCACTGTTATTCAGTCAAATATCTGCCAATAAGACAGTAGAGACACGCAATTAAGAGCAGAGCACAGTAGAAACTAAATTTCATCAGAGCCCTGTGTTTGGAAAGTTAGTGGCTCAAGGCATTTGCTGCCTTAACAAGTTAAAAAATGTTAACAATTGCTGTGTGTTTCTTTTCCCCACTCACCTTATTGCAAAACTCAGACTGTGAACAACCTGGTAGAATTGGTTCCCTATGTTTTTGAAACAAAAACTTTAGGTCTCGTTTTTGTATGTGAAGTCTAGTCACAGGAAATTTATCTCTAAAGTGAATCCAGTGAATCTTAACCTATAATCCTTCACTGGTTGTGGCAGTCTTTTATTGCTAAATATGACCTTTTATTTTTAAATAATGGAAGTTAATTTGGTTTGGGTTTATTCACTACATTGTTCCTTGGTTAATTCCTTGAAGGTTTTGACACCCCTAGAGATTGTCAGATTGACATCCAGAGAGCAACTTCCTTTTGCTTGGCATGAATGCCTGACTGCCTGGTTATACTTTTCATTTTTTTTTTAAATATAAATGTGAGCTTTCTTTTCTTCCCAAGAAATGAATGAGAATTAAATTCCTGTGAAGAGCCATGTGAGCTCCTCATTTCCAGGAAGGATTATAAAAATATTTTATGTGCAAATGTCACTTGCCTGACTTCTTCCACTGGCCTTCACTGACTTAATACTAATTTTGTTAGATTCATGAAGAGAGATTAATTAACAGTGTATAACTTTAAGTGTGTCAAAGGAAGGAGGGATTTGGTGGTAGCTTCAATACCTATCAAACTGTCATTAATGCATTTATTCCTTTGTCCTAAAAATAGGAGGATCATTTAGACTTGTTCATTATTATTAAAAATAGCTGATACTGAATTATTCCTGAAGAAGGATTTTATAGATAATCAATACAATGATTTAGAGCTTTAAGAGACCTCAAGAAGAAGCCTTGTTTACTTTACTACCTTCAGGCACTTAAAGCAAAATTATCCTCATTCTCCCCATTTGCACGTTAGAATTTTTTGTAGCTTGATTAATAGTGTTCAGTCTGTGAACACCGAGCTAGAGAGTGGTAGTAGTAGAATAACTTCACTAAGACTAAAGCTCTCCCAGATTCTGCCCCATGCTATACAATTTTACTGTTGTTTCAGGTAACGTTGCCATTTCTCTTTCAAATGCATTTTGAAGATTAAAGAGAAAGATTAATAAGAACATGTAACATACTCCCATACACAGTTGATCAGAGTGTAATTTGGTATAACTTTTCAGGGAAGTAGTCTGGCAAGAGCCTTAAAGATGTTTTTGTATTTTACCTATTAATTTTACTTCTAAAAATCTGTGCTTAGACAATTTGATACAGGTACAAGAGTATTTGTTGTAACTTGATTTATAAAAGGGAAAACTGGGGGCTGGGCGTGGTGGCTCACGCCTGTAATCCCAGCACTTTGGGAGGCTGAGGCAAGCAGATCACAAGGTCAAGAGATCGAGACCATCCTGGCCAACATGGTGGAACTCCGTCTCTACTAAAAATACAAAAATTAGCTGGGCGTGGTGGCAAACGCCTGTAGTCCCAGCTACTTGGGAAGCTGAGGCAGGAGTATTGCCTGAACCCAGCAGGTGGAGGTTGCAGTGAGCCAAGATCACGCCACTGCACTCCAGCCTGGTGATGGAGCGAGACTGTGTCTCAAAAAAAAAAAAGGGAAAACTGGAAATCTTGATTTCCAATTATAATGCAATGGTTAAATTAATTGGGCCATAAATATTTGATGGGATATTGTACAATGATTGAAATTTGGTTTTAAAATATGCATTTCATAGCATAGGAATTGATTATAATATGATAATGAGTCATTATAGCAAGAAATAAAATGTTAGAGTTTAAAGTTTTATAACAGTGGTATGTACACATGCATAAGTGTAAATAATGGAAAAGTTTTTTCTTCTTTATGATTTTTATTTTCCATATTTTGTATAATGAATACTAAAAAGCATTTTAAGCATATTCAAAGAACAAATGAGAAAATAAACCTTTCTTTCTTTGACTCTCTCTTGTCAACCATTTCCTTAGAGGATTTTGGTTTAATTTATTGACTTCTCTGTTAATTGTCATGTTTAGACTCTCTCATCTTCTAAGGTTTCGTGACATTATCGACATGATATTCACTTTTTCCCCTAGGGTTGTTTTGCAGAATTCTGAAAAATTATTTCTTACATACTGCTATTGTTACAGGACCCCAACACTTACCCAAAGGTAGCCATTGGGTCAGGGTTTTTGCACTATAGTCCTTTCTGTGGTTGCCAGAAATATGTTACAGGAAAGGGGTCCTGATTCAGACCCCAAAAGAGAGTTCTTGGATTTCATGCAGGAAAGAATTCAAGGCGAGTCCACAGTGCAAGATGTGACTTCTAAGCAAGTTTATTAAGAAAGTAAAGGAATGAAAGAATGGGTACTCCATAGACAGAGCAGTCCTGAGGGATGCTGGTTGCCCATTTGTATGGTTGTTTCTTGATGACATGCCACATAAGTAGTGGATTATTCATGCTTCCTTTTTTTTTTTTTAGACCATATAGGGTCACTTCCTGCCATTGACATTGCATTTGTAAACTGTCATGGCACTGATGGGAGTGTAGTAGTGAGGACAACCAGAGGTCACTCTCACGGCCATCTTGGTTTTGATAGGATTTAGTCAGTTTCTTTACTACAACCTGTTTTATTAGCAAGGTCTTCATGACCTGTATCTTGTGCCGACCTCCTCTCTCATCCTATGACTTAGAATGTCTTAACTGTCTGGGAATGCAGCCCAGTAGGTCAGCCTCTTTTAACTCCCATTCAAGATGGAGTTGTTCTGGTTCACATGCCTATGACATTTCCCCCCTCCCTTTTCTAAGAGAACTCTTAATCCTAAAGGTTGCAGAGGGATGTAGATCTGTCTTCTGTAACTTCTTCAGGCTGAATGGGGTGATGATATTCCTGCCTAACTATTAGAGTCTCTTGTATTCAGTGTGGAGAGGATTTGAGTCAGAAAGCATCAGTATGTCGAGGGCCATTCATAACTCTTGAGTTTTGACAAGAAGTGATATCTTGAAGATTAATAAGTGTTTAGACTAAGAAAACATTCAGTAAGCTTGTTCTGTATTCCTATGCAAGGAGTATAACAGTGATATATTCCACAAGAGTAAAGCAAAAGAAATAAACTTATTCCAAGTAAACTAAATTAGAGGCTTTTCATGTACTAGACAACTGTTGGAACTAAACTGATATGGGGCTATTAGCTGACAGTAATGTGCTCAGAATTAGAATACTGATCCAGGTTTTTACATTACTCATCCCTCTTGATTATTCTAAACCACAGTCAGAGATCACTGGTAGGGTTAGCCTAAATTGTAGAAACAAACTTAAAAACAACTAATGAGACTATAATTTAATAACAAGTGTACCATAGTTCTTAAAAAATAGCATTTCTCCCTCTAGTTTCTCACTTTTACTAAAGACAATTTATGGCAAGACTGATTTGCTTTAGTATACTTGGCCTGACTATTTGTATAAAATGCAACAAGAATAAGTATTTTTCACATAGGCTTCTTTTTTTTTTGTTTGTTTGTTTTGTTTTGTTTTTTGAGACTGAGTTTCACTCTTGTTACACAGGCTGGAGTGCAATGGCGCGATCTCGGCTCACCACAACCTCCGCCTCCTGGGTTCAGGCAATTCTCCTGCCTCAGTCTCCTGAGTAGCTGGGATTACAGGCACGCACCACCATGCCCAGCTAATTTTTTGTATTTTTAGTAGAGACGGGGTTTCACCATGTTGACCAGGATGGTCTCGATCTCTTGACCTCGTGATCCACCCGCCTCGGCCTCCCAAAGTGCTGGGATTACAGGCTTGAGCCACCACGCCCGGCCCTCACATAGGCTTCTTAATTGGCTTTCATAAGGAATATCAGATAAAAACTTTTTAAAGCCAAGCCCTGCCGTGGGCTTGTATTGCATTGCAAATACTTATGAGTTAGGGAAATTCCTTTCCTTTTGAATTTCCAAGATAACTTGGGGCTCCTTGGCCTATGAGAAAGTGGCATTCTTTACTTACTATAGGTCAGAAACCCTGTACAGAGACTGTGTAGGCAAGGTATGAGGCTAGTTCCCCAAAGTGCTTTTATTGGCTCTACAAGTCAAGTTTGATTCCTTAAAGGAAAGCACACATTCCATTCAAGGTCTTGGTAAAATAACCAATTTCTCTAAAAGAAAACAGATTCTTATTGCACTTATGCAAATAACTATACTGTCATAAGTTAAGAATACTCACAACTAGTTTCCAAATTCTGGAGAAATTAGGTAGAGAGAAACAAACATGTTCCAAATTTTGTTCACAGCAATACTTTGCTCAATTTCTGTAAGTTGTAAATAGCTCAAAGAAAAGTTTCCTTGACTCTGAAAAAAAAACAAAGGATCAGTGATGTTTTAGGCAAAGTTAAAAAGATTACTTCAGTTTTCCATTGGTTCAGTTAATTTAGTTAACTCCTGTTCTGTTTGATATTCATAAACATTCTAGCTCTTCATGAGAGTTCTGAAAGTGGTTTCTTCTATTCTAATGATACAATTTCCAAAGTTATTAGAAACCTGCATTTAGGAACACCTGCTAGAGTTCTATAGTTGATTATAAACCATCTTCTAAAGATGATTAAAACAAGACAATAGTTGTCTGTAGATTATAAGTTTTAGGACAGCCACTATTAAAGCCACAATTGATAAGGAAATTTGGTTACTTCTGTGGAAAACAAAATTTTACATAACAATTACAATAATTAATAACATACACTAAGTTTATTACAATTATAGGAATTTTCCAGTACTTTGGAACATATATCCATAACACATTTATGCAAATATAGGAAAGCAAAATACCATTTCGCATTTGATAATGCTTCCTGTATGATTTTTATACCAAAAAAGCCAAATTTCACCTTTACATTAATGTGTTATTAATGTTAACCGAATTTTTAATAAAAACTTTATAGATATATTTACCCAATTTTAATGTTTAACCATAATGTAAGATTCTTATAAACTTATTATAACCCTTTACATTTTTCTGTGAAAGAGATCAGTGCACTAAGAAGAACTTGTTGTGTTTCTATTCCAATGTTTAATTTATGGTAGAACTGAATAATAATACCTCTTTAACTTTAGCCAGTATGTTTATTAACATAATCTCTTATAATTAATTTTTATAAACCTTCCATAACCTGTTTAAATCTTTAGCTTAATTCTGTCTAACTTAAAACAATTATTTAATTTTTTAGACAAAAATATCCACATTCCTCTGCTTTCTTATAATCTTTTACCAAAAGTACATTCTACTTTCCTTACACATCTTAAGTGTAAAACTGTTTTTTCAGTAGTCTCCATTGCATGTTACAATGTTAACTTTTAGTGACTTTCACTTTTGGTGAAAACCCTGGTTGATAAGCAATTTTAACAAGATATGGAACCTAGCCTAGGACACACTAGGCAGAACTGCAGATAGATAGGGGCGAACTCTCCAGCATAGGTAGGGGACATGACTAACTCCATATGTCCCTAGGCCTTACCTTACTTAAGAAGGCAAGTTGTACAGTAAGAGTTATAGAGGCATTTTATGAAGCATTTAGGAGGCCTAACACCCTTTGAATGGTACAACATTTTTTTGCATAAATTCCCTTTCACAAACCCTTTCACAATTTACATAGACCATCTGAGACATTGTTGGACTTTCTGACTTGCTCTATCCTTCCTTTTAAACAGCCAGTCATTTTACTTTAGGACAAGAATTTCCCTTACAAGATGCTTTTTTAAATATAAAATCTCTTTCTTTATAATCTTTGTATAGCTAGGGGGCATGGCGAATTCCACATGTCCTCAGGCCTTATCTACAGTCTAATGGCTTCAATGTAGGTAAATTGAACACTTTTTAAAAACTAAAGAAGCAGTTTGTGACCTTAAAGCATTTAGTAAACCCAATATCTGACCTGTATAATTTAGGCTAAATGTTTTTATCACTAGTTTTTAAAGCTGTTTTTATTTTACAAAGATTATTAAAGTTACATGAACAAAAAGATATTACAGTTTTTATTTTGCTTTCAAAATATTTGGTTTAATTGCTTATTTTTGTTTCGGCCAATTAATTACAGCTCTTTTATATAAACATTATACAGAACACATGTATAGCTACACAGAAAGACAGAAAGTTACTATAGATGTTGTAAGATTTTTCATTTGCCAGTTTTTAAGTTTATTGGATTACTGGGATCCCTTGGAAGAACAGGACCAGGAAATGGGTCTCTGATGCCTCCTGTTTTCCCCAAGATGTCCAGACTGTTAGAACTTGAATATCCATTCTTAATTAAACTTATTTTAACCATAACACTCTTAAGCGTTTTTAGAGTTTCTTATGCCAAATGACTGATATATCTGGCTTTTGAACTTTACCAAAGGTAACCTCCCAGGTGCTTAGAGAAAGGAAAATTTAAGACAGTCCATGGAAGAGAAGAGAAGGATCACACAGATATTAAACCAGATATGACTCACTTCCTACGTGGGAAATTGAACCTAGACCACCACTGTGAAAATGCAAAGCCTTAGCTAATGAGCTACAGTCCAGGGCAGTCTCCATTTATTTTCCCAGAATGAGTCTAGAGTAGTTAATTTTGAGTTTGCAAAGGCTTTTAACTAGTAAATATAATGTTTAGAGCTAACTATAACATGAACTCTATAATTCCTGTTCCCTGGAAGATGGAGACCAAGAGAAAGTACCGCCATGTGCTTAAAAGGTCAGGCTCCCAAGGACATAAGACAAGGTGGAGACTTAATTCAGTTTTTACTGTTTCAGGGATCTGCAGCCAAGTTTGTTACTGACCACCTTGCTGGGTTGTTTTAAAAAGCAGGCTTATAGGTGTTCTAAGCTCATGTTTTATCCTGAAGTACCCCTCAACACAGAAAACAAATTAATAGCACAAAAGACACCAGTTTAAAACTAGCCTTAGAATTCTTTTTCACATTAATCAAAACTTTACAGAGGAGATAAACACTGATTTTTAAAAATCATTCATTTAACTGTTTGCACAGAGACAGAGAAGTCAGAAATCTGACTGCTAGAAAATTCTTACACTTTTGCCGGCATGCCAGGCTTCTGGGTTCCCTTTCCCTAAGCAGCCCTAGTGATCCAGCTTGTGGCATCATTGACCTGAGAGCTAACCCACATCATAAAGGAAAATTATTATTAATTCTGGGCAAAGCAAAATACATGTGATAAAACATAGACATTAGCCACTCTGATTAGCACCCAATATCAAACTGGCAGAGCTCAAATTTGGCCCCAGATGGGCCCTGTCATCTTTAATCCAGCCTCCGACTTGGTCAAAATGGTCTCTGGGCAAGATGGTCACCCTGAGCAATAGAAATGATGAGAAAGGGAAACAAGAGAGGGAGAAAAGCATTTCCTGTGGCAGGGTCGGGGAGGCAAAATGGTCAGGAAGGCCAGCGAAAGACCTGCCCATTACAGTGACATTGAAAAGTTCAGGCGGCTGCTTCTTGGTAGCAAAGGGATCATTTCCAGTAATCCTGTAAGCTCTCAAGTTTCCCTTTTCAGGAAAAACAAAGCACCCTATATCCCACAATCCTCTACATGCCTAATCCTGTCACCCACAGCCTTCAGCAAAGAGTGCAAGGCAGATTAATCCAGAGAATAGCAGCTAACATCCCATCGTGCCAAACCTGTTCTTAGCTGAGACAGACTTTATGGAGAGGGGGCTCTAATCCTCTAAAGCTGAGAAGGGACTGTAACCCTCCTAAATTGGCCCCATAATCCACGGTCGGTCAAGCATCCTTGCCTTTTATTAAGAGGGGCCTCTAACCTACTTTGTCTGAGGAGAGACTCTAACCCAATCCCATTCTTTACCCAGCTACCCCACCACTCACCCAAAGTCATCCAATCCGTGCTGCAGTCTGTTTCCTTTGGGGTGGGGTGTTTCTTCGGTATCGTCCTTTCTATAGTTCACCAGAAATATGTTACAGTTCCCCAATACTTACCCAAAGGTAGCTGTTGGGTCAGGGGTTCTGCACTATAGTCCCTTCTGTGGCTGCCAGAAATATGTTACAGGAAAGAGGTCTAGATCCAGACCCCAAGAGAGGGTTCTTGGATCTCACACAAGAAAGAATTCAGGTCAACTTTGCAGTGCAAAGTGAAAGCAAGTTTATTAAGAAAGGAAAGGAATAAAAGAAGGGCTACTGCATAGACAGAGCAGCCCTGAGAGCTGCTGGTTGCCCATTTGTATGGTTATTTCTTGATGATATGCTAAACAAGGGGTGGATTATTCATGTCTCCCCCTTTTAGACCTTTCTGACATTGCCATGGCTTTCGTAAACTGTCATGGTGCTGATGGAAGTGTAGTAGCGAGGACGACCAGAGGTCACTCTCGTTGCTATCTTGGTTTTGGTAGGATGTAGCTGGCTTCTTTACTGCAACCTGTTTTATCAGCAAGGGCTTTATGACCTGTATCTTGTGCCAACCTCCTGTCTCATCCTGTGACTTAGAATGCCTTAACTGTATGGGAATGCAGCCTAGTAGGTTTTAACCTCATTTTACCCAGCTTCTATTCAAGATGGCGTTGTTCTGGTTCACATGCCTCTGACACCATAGCTCTTCCAAAGACAATCTATTGCTCATTTTAATGAATAGTCTACTTTGTTAATATTCTGTTGCAAAAGGGAAAAATAATCAACTCTGAAAACAAAAGTCACTTTTAACCTAAATATTGTCTTCTAAAATATAATTTTTTTTTGTTTTTAACTATGAAATATTCATTAGGAAACCCAGCTACAATAAATTGGATCTGACATTTAAGGCAGAATACATGGAAACTGAGACCAGTGGGCCAGGTGTGAAAGTCATCTTGAATGATAATTTTCCTCCGTCACTTAAAAACAAGTTCTGCCTTGTCTAAGACAGTGATTATCATTTCGTTTCCAGAGTAAATAACAAAATACTTATATTTTGATGGCAAGAACATTGTGTAATGCACATGGTCTATCTAAGGTTGGGGAAGGAAGGTGCTTGCCAGTGGGGTCATGTTGGTTGCTCTATTTTAGCATTTAGTTTTAGCTTGTCACTTTGTGGTATCTGGATATAAGTAGATACCATTAATCAAAATAATAAATCAATTAGTGTCATATGTTAAGTGAAACAAAAAAGAAAGGTGTACTCATAATGTAATAAAATCCTCTTTTGACATACCAATAAACAGAGAATAATGCAAATATGAATATTTCATTTGCAACAGAAATCCTGAGAAACACTATTAAAAGGAAATAATAAGACTATTACCAAAATGAATAGAAAACAATGAAAGTCCTACATGGTAAATGGATTGAAACAGAGCAGTCTATTTTTCCATTAAGATATTCAGTGTAATGTTTGTGTATGTGGGTATGTACTTAAATTTTTTTGTTGTTTTTCTAGAGCTAATTTCATTTTCAACTTGGGAGAAATATTAACCCTAATTAGTGCTTAAAATATCTTCAGGTTTGTGCTGAAATATTTTCTTAATTCTGTCTGGAAACCTACCAAACTGCCCAGGTGAACACTTTAGACAGGAGTGGAAAATGAAAAAAGAAAATTGTTTTTGCAGAGGATTTAAGCAACAATAAACTGTAGGAAGACAGATGTTTAGTAGGGATAAAGAGAGCTAGTATTTCCTCTGCCCTTGCTATGTGCCAGGCTAAACTATGCTAAACTCATGTCCTTTTATTTAATTTCTACAATGAGCCTAAGATACAAGCACTGTCATTATCCCATTTCACAGATGAGGTTTAGAGGAATTAAATGAGGTGCTGCAGGTTACAAAGGTTGTAAGGGATAGTTGTGAACCCAGACTCATATCCTCTTGAACCTGATCTTTTTTGCTGCCCCATCATACCACTTTTTTCATTGTATTGCAATTATCCCTTTACACACCCACCTCCCACACTTCCTGTTAGCCCCCCTGTGGCAAACACAGTGTCTTACTTATCCTTGTAGTTCTGAGGATTTGGCATAGTGATGTGATATATTATGGAAGCTCAGTAAGTGCCTTTGGAATGACTAATGTATTGTCCAAAGTCACGAAAGGTTTATATGTTCAAGAAAATGTTGCCTTATGATGGAAATAACTGATGTGAAAACAGTGTCAATTACTTTTAAAGCTGTATTAGGCATTCCTTTTCTCAAAGATCAGATTTTTCAGAAAGGTGAGTGAGAGATTGCTGCTGCCTATAGGAATTTGAGGGCGTATGAAAAAAAACCCAGAGATGATTAAATAATGTGAAATATATGTACAGTATTAAGAAAGGTTAAGAGAAGGAATACTGAAAGCACAATTTAATTAATGGTTTTTACATTCATAATGGGCTTGTCTTGTCTACAGGGAAGCAACCTGTTTTTCATTGATATCACTATCAATAGTCAGGGGACATTTTCAAGCCTTAGGAAATTTTTTAAAGCTTAAAATGCAATTAGTAGAGGAAAGAAAACTATTTTATATTAAAACATTATGCAGTATAAACTTAATGGGGAAAATCAATTTAGCTTCAGCTTTGAGGGATTGAAATCTGATCAAAGAAAACCATTTCTGGTTATAGGGAATAGTTTACAAAGTGGGTTTGAGGAGCATTCTAGATGAGTTTGCACTTACATCTTTAAAATGGGTGGTATTAACTTCCACAATCACATCTTGCTCCACGATATTCTGATTAAATGTGACGATAATATCTATTTTAATTTGGGTTTGTAATCACCCTGTCAGAAAGCTGCAGCCAGTAAAAGCTCTCTACTCCTTGCTGTATAAGCATACTTCCACCATTTGTTTCCTTTTCTAAAGGATGCTACACGTTGAATTCTGCTACTGCCTGCAGCAGTCTTCAGAAGTCAAAGACCAGAATGAGCAAGGACTGCCATACAAAATAATGTATCCGCCCTGCCAGCACTGACATTTCCAATTGCCGAGCCTTACAGAAGGCTGGTGAATGCCCTTGTCCCTCCCTGGATATGAATTTATTTGTAAAAAAAAAAAAAAATCCTTCACAGTGAAGAAAATACATCAAGAGTGGAGTTATGTCTACCAGTGCCAGTATGTCAAGTTGCCGGGGTGCTTTTGTTGATTTTGTTTTCTTACAGCTGCCTAGCGTGAATACACCTCCAATGTGAAATTTTGATTTAGTTATAAAAAATTCTGAAACATCTAAATTAAAATGAATGTTCACTCCCTATTTTACTTGATTCTGTGATGAAATGATCTTAACTTTTTTCTGAGACTTTTCATGATCACCTCAAAAAGGTTTTTTGTTTGTTTGCTTATTTGTTTTTGAGACACGGTCTCCCTCTGTCACCCAGGCTGGAATACAGTGGCACAACCTTGGCTCACTGCAATCTCTGCCTCCTGGGATAAGGTGATTCTCCCACCTAAACCTCCCGAATAGCTGGAACTACAGGTGTGCACCACCATGGCCAGCTAATTTTTTGTTTTTGTCTTTTTAGTAGACAGGGTTTCACCATATTGCCCAGGCTGGTCTCAAACTACTGAGCTCAAGGGATACACCTGTCTTGGCCTCCCAAAGTGCTGGAATTACAGGCGGTGAGCAACTGTGCCCGGCCAAGGCTGTGCTCCTTCTAAGGGGAGTTACATACTCTTCTCAAAGCATTTACTACATGGTTCTGCATTGTCATGTTCCATATGCTCATCAGTCCATCTCAGCAGATTATTACCTCCTTCAGAGCAGAGCTGTGTTTTGTTACCTTTGCCTTCCCAGTATCTAGCAGGGTGTGTAGCAGGCATAGTCATGGTCAATAAATACTTTTTGGATGATTTTTTTCTGAAGTGGCCCCTTTCTCTTTCCTTCTGACTTATTCATCTCTCACCTTCTTTAGGTCCTCTCCATTTGTCCCAAGGACATGAGAGCTGATATCTGTGTTCATCTAAACCGGAAGGTTTTTAATGAACATCCTGCTTTTCGATTGGCCAGCGATGGGTGTCTGCGCGCCTTGGCAGTAGAGTTCCAAACCATTCACTGTGCTCCTGGGGACCTCATTTACCATGCTGGAGAAAGTGTGGATGCCCTCTGCTTTGTGGTGTCGGGATCCTTGGAAGTCATCCAGGATGATGAGGTGGTGGCTATTTTAGGTACTGTGAACTTTCCTAATGTAGTAGCAAATGCGTAATAACAGCTTTAGGTATTTTGCTTCTCAGATTTTTAAAGAGAAATTTCCTTTGTTTGGTAACTTTGGAAATTGGGTCACTAATGAGATGTGAATTTTAATGAAAACTAATAATGCTGTTTCAGCAGAGAACATTAGTATCAGTCACAGCCTAATGAGCTGAGTAGGGGTTTGATTAAACTTTCTTTGGCAACAGTAGGACAGTACCTTCTAGACTAAAGGTGGTTACAGCCTAAGGTGCCTTGTAGCTCCGTGTGAGTAAGTATGAAAATGGCTTGTGGAATGATTATCATGGTAGTGACATAAGGTGTTAGTCTCAGAAGGGTGATAGAACCTCTCTAGCTCAACCCTTTTCTTTAGAGAGGAACCAAGTGAGGCCCAGAAAAGCTTAGTGATTTTCCCAGTTAGTTAGTAAATGAATGGAGGCTTGAATATAGATGATTTTACTCCAAAACTTTCTCCTTCATCACAGTCAACCTAAATAGTGAGCTGAAAGTGCAGAGGAGGTTAATAAGTCTGACCTTTTATAGTGGAGTGATCACAATATGAGTAAATTAAACTTAGGTTTATAAAGCTGGTTCTGTCCACCTATATTCAAAAGCCATACAAATTATTTGGCTAATAATAAATTCATTTTAAAATTCAGAGAATTTTAGAATTTAGAATTCAGTAGATAGTTCTGCTAACCACAACCACAATAAAAAGGCAGTAACCGTATATGTAAGTGAGAAAATAAAAAAATGTTGCATATTTGGGGACGGTGTAGGATATATTGCTTGGCAAAACAATTGCCAAATGACCTTTTAGATCATTTTCTGCTCAAAGATCTGCAGCAGGTTCATGATATCCACAGATATAAAAGGAAGTAATAAAATAAGGTCAGAGGAGAATCACTCCTTGTTTTTTTTTTTATCAGGTAAAATAAGTCAGAATTGCAGGATGTCGACTTCATTTTGATCACATTTTTCACGGCTTGTGTCTCATGAAAAATGAGCTCAATTTTTAAACTATTGGATTTTCAGCTACCGAGGTCAACCTACCATAGCATGAATGCCACTTATTCTCAAAAGTAGGCGATTAACTAATAGATTTTAAAAACTACAAAAACACAATCCACCACAATAATGAAAAATTGACTTCAAAAAGCACCATTACTTGAAAAATATAGAATTGAGATTGGAAAAGAAATAACTCTTCATAGGAAAACAGGTTCTGTAAAAATCGTGAGTTCTAGAAAATGGCTCAGGGCTGCAAATGACTGAATACCATGGTTTGTAAGCCTTTCGTTAACTGTATATAAACAATAGCGTTATAGTTAGATTTCTTCTAGGAACTATTTTAATTTTTTTTCAAGAAGAAAATACAACACTTTAAAGTCAGCGTTCTGGTTATGTTTAATGCTCATTAGTGCTTATTCTGCTTTGTTTACTGGAGGATAAAGCAGTTAAATATAACCCTTCATAAAAAGTGTACATTTCACCAGAACAATCCTTTGTGGTAAAATGAAGCATATTCACACTGTAACCATTCTTGTTTGCATAGAGAAGAGAATAAAATACAAGGCCAAAGCAGATTTATTTTATTTTCCTGAATGTCCATGTCAATGGTGGGTAGGAAAAAAATATCAAATATATTACCTGAAAATGAGTACCCTCATGATAAATGACCTCAGCTGTAGAGTCATTATCATTTGCTTTGTTCCATTTTCTTCATTACAACTTCACTTGGGTAACTCTTTTCTGAAAGAAGGCTGGCGAAAGTCCTGGGTACAATGTGCCTCTGGCCTGAGTCTGCTAAAATGGAACAATTTGCTCAGTGAGACAGACAAAATGCATTTTCCTTTCATTTTAAAATAAAATGGTAACTTGTTTTGCCCAGTGACACAGTAAAAATGAACACAGGACCCCTGGGTATTGGACCCATCTCATCATATATCTGTCACATTTTATTATTTTGAGTGTGGGCTTTTTGTTCTCGCTCCTCAAAAATCTTGGGATTCAGAAACTTTTCACATCTTGTGCTTAATGACTCAAATTATATGGACAATTCTCTGGGTACCTTTATTTCTTTTTCTCTACAGGACTCTGAAAAAGACTAGTTCATTCAAAAGTCCACCAGATCAAGATTTTTTGTTTGTTTGTTTAACATACAAAATGCTTTAATGATGTTTGAAGAAAGGAGGATTAAAATAGTAACTTACCAGCACCATTTTTTCCTCGATTCTTCTCTTCATCCTCTTCTTTACCTCTTTCTTCACCTCCTCTTCCCTTTCTTCTTCTCATTTTTGATAGTTTAATTTTGAAATAACTGCATGCTTAATGAAAAGTTACAAAAGTTATCAGGATGTGAATGGATTATATTAATATATTTAATATTTAATATATATAATTAATATAATATAAATATATTTAATTATTAATATATATTTAATCTTTAATATATATCATCCCTTCACATCCTGATATATATATGTGTGTATATATAAGTTATGTGTGTGTGTGTGTGTGTGTGTGTATGTGTGTGTATATAAAGATATATATGTATGTCTTTAATTTCTGTTTTATTAAGTTGATTTGGTCTGTATAACTTTAAGTGCTTTTTAAAAATCTTTTTGATTTGTCCTGGCACTGAAAGTGGCAGGCTAATGTATCTTATTATTCATGTGTTTTATCTATGTCTCCTCGCATCTCTTGTAGTTATAACATTTGCTGCTGTGTTATTTGGTGTACAGATATTTATGATTGTTATGTCTTAATTTTCAACTGTGGCCTTTGGCATTGAAATATGGCAAAAGCTGTCATGTTTAATGCTCTTTGCCTTGCAAGGGTCAGAGAGGAATAAAATCCCTACATTCTTCACATCTGAGGATACCTCATAAAAATGGGAACTTGCCTAAATTAGTCTGATAGGAGAAATAAGAAGGCCTTGCTATCTCTTACACTGATTCATTTGCCAGCTAAAAGGTAGGGAAGGGAGGTTATTTTAAAATTAATTAGAATCTTTGAATCCAAAATCAGGTGCAGTTTCTTCTTTTTGGATTCTTGCCACTAAACAGTTTCTTGATAGGTACATAATTCTTTGGTGTGTCAAAAGTGCTAAGGAGTTTAATGAATAAGTTCTGAAGCATAACTAATTAATGGAAAGATAAAAAAGTCAGTCAACAAATAACCTCCTTTAACACCGGAGGATGGCTTCAAGATGTTTTTCTAAATAGGGCATATGGATGTAATTGCAGTTCATGTCTTTTTTCAATTTGAAGTTCTTTCAGTTCCTACACCTCCACCTTTTTTTGACCTTCCCACATTTTATAAAAAACAAAGAATTCCAAATTAAGTTGATGATGCATACATAATATTTTATATTCTTTAAAGACTTATTCCTTTTTAGTTTCTACCCTGTAATTAATGTGAACAGATTTATTGGTATGACTGAAATAGCCAGGTTACTTCTCAGTGTCTTGACAAGTATATTGTGCCTTTCAGAGGCTATAAAAATGACATTTCCCTGCCAATAATAGACCCTGCTCCTAACACATTTGTTTTGTTGTATTTTCATTTTGTCTTTTCTCATCTGTGTTCATTGATTATTAGAATCATACGGTTAGAGTTATTAAACTAAGACAATCTCTAAGTCTTTTAATTGTAACTTCAGATTCTCAAGAGTGCTATGCTTGTTTACGTATGGTTTGGATGGAGTGTTGAAAATTGTTATGGGGTTGGGAAAAACAGCATAAATGAGGACAGAAATAACATAACTAAATCAATACGAGAATCTTTAGCACTTGAATTAAGATTCTATTTTAATTAGAATCAGTTATTTAAAATCCACTGTAGGCTGGGCATAGTGGCTCATGCCTGTAATCCTAGCCCTTTGAGAGGACGAGATGGGTGAATGATTTGAGGTCAGGAGTTAGAGACCAGTCTGGCCAAATCGGTGAAATACCATCTCTACTAAAAATACAAAAATTAGCTGGGTTTGGTGTCATGCACCTGTAATCCCAGCTACTTGGGAGGCTGAGGCATAAGTATCAGTTGAACCAAGGAGGCAGAGGTTGCAGGTGAGCTGAGATCATGCCAGCCTGAGCGACAGAGTGAGACTCTGTCTCAAAAAAACAAAGTGCATTGTAAACATATTATTAAAGAAAATTTATACATTATGCTGCTTGAAATTAAAAATCTCCTTATTTTATTATGGAAAGAAAAAATCTGAGATGTGAATGAATAATATTTTGCTATTTTGAGAATCTATGAAAACGTGACTTTTAAGCTGTAGTTAGTATTTCTTCCTCTGCACTTGCTATTAGAAGTCAAGCGCTTCACAGTTTAAATCCTTAAAAGGGCTTTTCCCGAGTTCCTGAAAATTATTTTCTTTTATACCCATGCTTCTGTGTTTTTAGATGCTGAACTGTGAAACATGTAGATTTGTTCTACATATTATGATGATGAAATGAGTTAATTCAGATACTTTCACAGAGGGCAAATCAGTTGTTTGCTTTTAAAAACATGTGTGCTTGTCTTGATTTAAACATTTGAAGCAGTGATTATAACATTGTTTATCTGTGGTTCAAAATGTTTACTTTTAGAGATCCTCAGCCTGCAGGTTTTGGGATAAAATAAAGGTTTTAACAATCTTGGTAGTTTAGGTTCAACCTCAAACCCTCTCTACTACCCTTCAAAACTGAGTTTTGTTTATTCTATGGTATCTTTTGTTCCTATTCTTAATATCCCTTACCACAATCAATGCTCTTAAAATTTTTACCCTGGGTGTGAAAGGAAAATACCTTGGAACCCCAAAATCACTAAGGAAAACTCATCTGCCCCCCGCCCCCACACCCAGCACCGTTCCATTCAAAGTTACTGAGATAGATGCATATCTGAATTGCTTCCTTTGGAAAGGCTAATCAGAAACTCAGAAGAATGCAGCCATTTTTATATCACCTGTCTGTGACCTGAAAGCTCCCTCCCCACTTTGGGTCATTCTGCCTTTGCTTCAAGTTGTCCCCCCTTCCCAGACAAAACCAATGTACTTCTTACATGTATTGATTGATGTCTCCCTAAAATACGTAAAACCAAGCTGTGCCCCGACCACATTGGGCACATGTCGTCAGGACTTCCTGAGGATGCGTCACAGCATGTCCTCAACCTTGGCAAAATAAACTTCGTAAACTGACTGAGACCTGTCTCAGATTTTCCAGGTTCACATGGACCCTGACTCCCATCTTAGCCGATAGTCTTACCTGCTTATAAATCTATCATCAGCTTCAACCTCCATTTCTATGTTATGCTGCCACCACAGTAATCTTCCTAAGAAACAATTATGTCAGTGTCCTCATTAGTATTTCCAGTATCTTAAGAATAAAATGTAGCTACGAGCATGGCCTATGGGAGCATTTGGGTTCTGGTTTTTGCTCTCCTTTCCAGCCTGATTTGTGTCATTGTCTATCCCTACCATATTCTCACCACGCTGAATTGCAGGAAGTTTCTTGAGGTATACAAAGCCCCTTCTTACTGGCAGGCTTTTGCATATACCGCTCCTTTATTTAGAAAACTTTTTCTTTCCTTTTTAGTGATCTGCAAGAAACAGATCACTAATTTTTTCCTTATTGCCCTAGTCTTGGTTAGATGCCTCTATTCTGTGCTTCCACTTGGATGACTGTACAGGGTTCTTAGTATCTCCTATTTTTATCCTTTACCTGTTTATCCTCCCACTGTACAGTGACCACTTGAATTTTTATCTCTCTGTCATCTATGATAGGACCACTTCAATATGTTCTTAGTAAAGGCTTGTTTGAGTGAGACAGATTAGCTGGTACAGCTGATGCTTGATATTTACTAGGGATTGGTTTTAGGACACCTCACAGATACCCTACTCTGAGGATGCTCAAGTACCTTATGTAAAATGGTGTAGTATTTGCATACAACCTATGCACATCTTTCTGTATATTTAAAATCATCTCTACGTTATTTATCATTCCCAACACAATGACAATGCTATGTACATAGTTGTTTTATTGGTTGGGGAATAATGACAAGAAAAAAGTCTATACACATTTAGTACAGATGCAGCCAACCATTTTTTAACCCTAAATATTTTTTATTTGTGGTTCGTTGAATCCATTGATGAGAAATCCATGGGTATGGAGGGCCAACTGTACTTTGCCAACAAACTGTTTTCATAATCGTTTCAGTTGTAAGTACCCAGAAAAATAAATTGTGTTCTGTTGACTCACTTGCCAATTTCCTCTATGTTATATCATGAAATACTGACTGCCCTCTGTTCTTCCTTTGTCTGGAGGTTTATAGTAAAATGCATTTCTCGAAAGCCTGTAGCTTTAGTTTAGATCTATTGTAGGCAGAAGAAACATTTTCCTACTGTTAACTAGGAAATTTGAGCAAAGAGAATGAGGGGGTGGTGGCTGTGTTAAGTATCTCAGACCACACATGGCCCTCTGATAAGCTGCTCCTTTCTGGTGCTCCATCAAGGATCCCCAGTACCAAGAAAGAATCTAACTTATGCCTGGTTGTTGACTATGATAAGAAAACTTTAAATGACATTAATTGAAGGAGATTTAGCTTTAATTCCTAAAGTAGCATTGCTTTTATCATCAATTAGAATTAATGATTCAACAAATCAATTAACTTCATGAATACATAAACATTTAAGAATTAAAAGGGACTTAAAGAAAGAAAAATGGTATTAAATGAGCCCCCCTACTTAAGTAAATTGTAAAGTCAACAGATACATTTTGATTTTAATATTCCTTATCAAACTTTTAAAGTATATTTTTGAAAAATATACTTGGGCCTCTTTGAAAGTCTTATTAAAATTCCAATACTTATTAGTGGAGTGCTCATTATTTTGTATACATTATTATATCAAGTCCTTTAATAACCCTGTGAAGAAAGTAATTATTGTAGTCATCTTACAGATGAAGGAACTGAAACTCGATAAGATCGGGTGGTTCACCCTGGGTCACAGCTAATAAGTAATTAGTGGGTACAGGATTTGAATCCAAACCTGTCCAACATTATGTGCATGGTTTTAACAATCAAATTACAAAAAAGTGATGCTGTCTTTAACAGGAATTTTGAAACAGAATTTTGAAATTATAGTACAACTATTTGGTTTAATCTTAATGGAAAATAGAGTACCTATATTACCTTTACTAATTTATATCTTTTTACTTAAAAAAAAAAGATTTCTCTAACAACACTGCAAGAATTAGGCACCATGACAATGTACATTACAAAAACCCTTCACCAAATATTACCTACGGTAATTAGTTAAGTATGAATTGGCTAAATCAGCTACTATGTATCTAAAAATATTGTTCTCCTCCAAGTGACTGGTTTATCACAAGGAAGGTGTTTAGGACTGAGGAGAACTAAGCCCAGAGTGTGAATGTCATGAGTTCTTAGAACACAAGATAAGGATGTTAAATTCCACTCACCTCTTTCATCTGGGTTATGGAAGAGTTCAGAGTTTAAGCTGGCAGGTGTTAAAGTGGAAATGAAGCTTGCTAGAATGCTTCAAGATTGCAGGAAAGACCACGTTTTTCTTCCATGAGAAAGTGAACTTTCCTTCTCTATTTTTTGAATCTGTGCCAGCCTTATGACTCCTGACAGTACCATGCTGACCTCTTTGCCATGCCCTTGAGTGTTGGCATTCTCTGGACAGGGTAGGGACTGCTCAGCTTGCTTTTCTCATTGCTCTTTTGTTTTCTGAAGTCATTACATATACTTCCATAAAGCTTAATTTGCATCTTCCTCTCTTTAGTATACCTACCTACACACCAATATCTCATTCCCCTCTCCTTCCCTACCCTGCACTCCCTTAGTAAATACCAATATTTCAACTTGTCTTAAAAAGCATTGAGAATATTTTGACTTCAAGGACCCGTAAAGTTAATAAAATATGAGTTTAATGAGTGGGCTTTGTTTTGTCACATAAGATTGGAGCCAGTCAGTCGCGTGGGTTTACCTAGTCAACAATGCCACTGAGGACTCAGTGTCTTCTTTTTTCATGTGAGGAGAGGGTAAGGTGTTGTTGGGGAGTAGGTGTGCAGCAAAATCATTTGAGATTATTAATTGAAAACGAAAAAAAGATTCAGAATATCTCACAATGTAAATATGTAATCTAATGAAGTTTTACAAGGTCAAGAAATAGAACGTTAAGGTTTCACTCTACTGCTCCAGGAAACCATGCCATGTGCCCCATCCCTAAATACCAGGTTTAATTTTTCTGTTTTAAAATTTGATATATCTTGCATTTTTAAAAATATCTGCAAGTTCCACTTCTGTCCCATTGTTTATCTTACAATTTTCTGCTGAGTAATGTGGACCATTTGTCCTGCAGAGTTCCTACAGTTTGGATTTTGCTGATTGCATACTCATTGCATTTTAGCATGTTCCTCTATCCTCTGTATTTTCTGCAATTAGCAGCTGAATGCAGAGGCTTGGTGGACTCAGGTTCAATCCCTTTAGCAAAACTGTAGTTGGGTCTTTGTTCTTTCATAAGAGGCACATGATGTTTGGTTGAATCACTTTAGGTGATGTTATCAGCCATTGATACTCAATGCCTAGATTCATTAAGTCATTGAGAGTTGCAAATGAAGATACTATAATTTTATATTTTTGTTTGTTTGCTAGTTGGAATACTTAGAGATGCTTTCTCTCAACTACTATTTGTTTTTTCAGTGTGCATTTCACATAGGAAAGGCAGGATAAATGTTTGACTCTTTGCTATATTTACCAATTTTTAGATAATTGATCTCATCCTTTGAAATTGCTCTGAAAATTTCTTTTAAAATGTCTTTATGTACTAATAGATTTAAACAAACTTGATGAGTTTCAGTGCATTAAAATGTTTATCGTTACCAAGGTGCAACTTGTCTCATCTTTGGCCAGTATGAACCTCTATGTCCTTTTGATACTGTAGCTTTTGATGACTTCCTTTTTATGTAGTATGATTATATACTCATCTTGTACAACCCTGTGCCTTTCATGGAATCAGCCATTAGCCATTTTTCCAAAAAGCTCATTCATTTTAGTGGAAAATAATATTTTAAGATTACAATCTAGGCCCTAGAAATTGTTATTGCTATTGTTTTGGTCATTGTTTCTTGGCCATCTTAATGGACAAAATCAGGGAAAAATATTCATGTGTATGTGTGAGTACGTGTTTATATATACAAATAAAATATATCATGAGTTCATACATATATATTCAGTTATAATTTAGTACTATAGGGTTATATTTATCTACTTTTTTTTTTTTTTTGAGTTGGAGTCTCACTCTGTTCTCCAGGCTGGAGTGCAGTGGCAAAGTCTTGGCTTACTGCAACCTCTGCCTCTCAGATTCAAGGATTCCCCTGCCTCACTGCACTTCAGGCTGGGTGACAGTGAGACTCTGTCTCAAAAAAAAAAAAAAAAAAAGAAAACTAGGGATGGATGATAGAATTAAAATATTTCATAACTGCTCAATTGCTTTATGCCATGCCATATTACAACATGTCAACCCCAGAATAAAAATACTAATACTATCAAAAATATGATTACTGAAAATACATAAAATAATTTTTTACAAATGCTTGTCCCATTTTCCTGCTACCCGCCATTATTTTTAATAGTTACACTATATTTACATTGCCAGAGCATATAGTCATTACATACTACACTTTCTTTTAACTGTTATTTAGTCTATTTCTACATGTAACTGTATAGTTAGTGCTTACTAGTAGTCTTTATGTCAGTGTCTGTTTAAATATTTTGGTGCCCTGAAGCATATTCACTAAGAAAATCCTTAGAGTATATCCATTGGAATAATATTCCCTGAGTTCTACTATGTTGGTAATATAATATAGCCCTTTATACATAAAAATCAATTTTGCTGAATATGAAATTCTTGGATGACATTTCTTTCCTAGACTGTCTTAAATATGTTAGCTCTTTACTCAAGACAACAGGCAAATCATAGAATTTGTGTTTTCTGCCGTGGTATCTGTTGCGTCTTTTACTCCTCTTTACTTTTGTTGTCATTGCCTTTAATCATGTTAAAGTGGTGAAGTAAAGTGAAATCGTAATTTGTAATCTGTAAAATACCCTATTATTATTTAAAACTGATGTTAAATAGTCTTCCAATAGTACGTCCTTTGTCACTCTTTATAATGTCATTAGTTCTGTTATTGAAACACTGGCCAGGTTATGACTTTCTTTACTTAAAACACTTTTAAGTGGTCTCTCTTTAAAGTAGGTTTAAGCAGACACCATTGTGTGGCATTCAGGGTTCTTGGTTCTCTCTTGAGTTTTGACTTTTGTTCCCCCAAGACTTGGCCTTTTCTTTATGTACTACAGATTTTCCGTTGATTGGATTAATGCCACAATGCTGCTCATTTCATGGGCAGATTGTGCTCTTACTATTTATTCTCTGATCCTTAAATACTGCCTGTTTTGTTGAGGGCTCAGATATGATTAAACTTAAACATTACTTTGTGAGGCCTTTCCCAATTTCTACAAATTAAAAACAGCATTTTTTTCTTCTGCGCTTTCCTTATCCTGATGTGTATATACTTATTTTATTTTTTCTATTTTGTAATTTTTTGGGGGTCTACCTCTCTTACTCGCAAAGTTAAAGACTTCTTGAGAACCAGATTTCTATTTCCTGAATCTACCTATCCCCTCACAGCATAAAGCAAATGTTTCAACTTTTGAACAAAAAGTCCAAAAAACTTTAAAAAAAAATCTTAAGTGGTAGCATTTCATTATATAAATATATGACATAACATAAGGTAAAGGAAAAACAAAAGAAAAGTAACAATACAAGAAAGAAAGCCTGTGCTTTGAATCTCACTTCTTTATCCCTGTGATTGATTTTTATTTCTCTGTGCGCCCCTGTAATCTCTGCCCATAATTATATACATTTCTATCACAGCAACACAGCTTTACTGAGGTATAATTGATA
Source organism: Sapajus apella (assembly GCF_009761245.1). Taxonomy (NCBI): domain Eukaryota; kingdom Metazoa; phylum Chordata; class Mammalia; order Primates; family Cebidae; genus Sapajus; species Sapajus apella. The sequence goes on from NW_022436999.1 coordinate 10,302,577, forward strand.
CACAGATATCTACATATATTTAATGCACACAATTTGATGAGTTTGTGTATATACAAACACTTTTAATACTGTTACCATAATCAAGGTAATAGATACACCCCCAAACTCACAGGGCTTCTGTCATTTTTTCCATGGTAAGAACACTTAATGTGAGATCTACTCTCTTAACCAATTTTGAAGTTCAGCGTACTGTGTTGTTAAGTATAGGCTCTATATGTACAGTAGATATCCAAAACTTAATTCATGTAGCATAACTGAAACCATATACCCATTGAATAAAATCTGTCCCTTTTCCCTATCTTCTAAGCCCTGACAGCCACTATTATATTCTCTGTTTGTGTGAATGTGACTATTACAGACATTTCATATGAGTGGAATCATGAAGTATTTGCCCTCTGCGATTGGCTTATTTCATTTAGCATAATGCTCTCCAGGTTTACCTATATTGTAGCAAATGACAGAATTTTCTTCTTTTCAAAGGCTGAATAATATTCCATTGTATGTGTATACCACATTTTCTTTTTCCGTTCATCTGTTGGTATATGCTGGGGTTGTTTCCATGTCTACCTATTTTGAATAAAGCTATGATAAGCATGAGAGTACAGATATCTCTTTGAGATTTTGATTTCAATAATTTTGGATACACACTCAGAAGTGAAATTATTGCATCATAGGTTAGAATTAAGGTTGAGTCAGGATGTCAGATGCATTAATTGAGTGAGGTAGAAAGGACAGATTTCTCCCACTTCACAGATGTAAGACTTAGTTATAACATTAACAATATCATGGGCTTCAACTCTAAATGTTTTCTTAGAAAAAGAAAGCAGAAGAGTTTCAAGATGTAATTGATTTACAACTTAGTCTTTTGCTTGGATTTCTTTTTTGTAATATGCCATTACCTTTCTTGATTTAGGCACATACTTGGATTTTTATATGCAATCAATTTGTTCTTAATACTAATAGTGCCAAACTCAGGATTATCAGCATGTTTGTTGTCATTTCTTCTACCTCCTTAAAGGTAGCTTCTTACTATTGTCAGGATACCTTCTCTTTACTTCTGCTTAATAAGAGCTATTTGGCTCATTCTATGTGTGTGTAAAAAAATCCTACAAGCTAAATCAATTATTTTCTTTTTAATAGATAAGAATTATTATTTGATTCTCTGCAAATGTCTTCAAGCTTGTATCCATTATAATTTATTATTATTATACTTTAAGATCTGGGGCACAGGTGCAAATCGTATGGTATTGTTGCATAGATATACACATGCCATGGTGGTTTGTTGCATCCATCCCCGTATTTCTCCTAATGCTATCCCTCCCCAATCTCCCCACCCCCTACTATCCCTCCCCTAGCCTCTCCACCCCCAACAGGCCCCAGTGTGCAATGGTCCCCTCCCTGTGCCCATGTGTTCTCATTGTTCAACACCATGCAGGAATGAGAACATTGGGTGCTTGGTTTTCCGTTCTTGTGTCAGTTTCCTGAGAATGATGGTTTCCAGCTTCATCCATGTCCCTGCAAAGGACATGAACTCATCCCTTTTTAGTGGCTGCATAGTATTCCATGGTGTATATATGCTGCATTTTCTTTATCCAGTCTGTCATTGATGGGCATTTGGGTTGGTTCCAAGTCTTTGCTGTTGTACACAGTGCTGCGATGAAATAGAAGTACCATTTGACCCAGCAATCTCATTACTGGGTATATACTCAAAGGATTATAAATCATTCTATTATAAAGACACATGCACACATATGTCCATGATAATTTTTAACATAATGACTTCAGATATCAATCACTGAAGATCGGCAGGCATCATTTCTAAATGTTTTAAAAGATTTTATTCTAATACACCTATACAATTTCTTAATTTTAATTGTTAAAATGTACATGCTACCCAAAGCAATATACATATTCAAAGCAATTTCTATCAAAATTCCAATGACATTTTTAGAGAAATAGAGAAAACAGTTCTCAAATTCATATGAAACTGTAAAAAAAAACCCAAATAGACAAAAAACAATACTGTGAAAGAAGAACAAATTTGGAGGCATCACACTTCCTGATTTAAAGTTATATTACAAAGCTATAGTAATTATAACAGTATGGTACTGGCATGCTGTTATAAAAGAAACATGGAGCAGTAGAACAGAATAGAGAACCCAGAAATAATCCAAACATATATGGTCAACTAGTTTGCAACAAGGTACCAAGAGGCCAAAATGGGAAATTAATAGTTTTTTTAATTTATAGTGCAGGGAAAACTGGATTTTCACATGCAAAAAGATAAAATTAGAGCCTTATTTTCCACCCATGCAAAAAAACACCTCAAAACGGATAAAACACCTAACTATGAGACCTGAATCCATAAAACACGTTGATGAGAACATACAGAGAAAAACTCATTGACATTGGTTTTGGCAATGACTTTTGGATATAACACCAAAAACTTGGGCTACAAAAGCAAAAATAAGTAAATAGGATTACATCACACTAAAAGGTTTCTGTACAGCATGGGAAATAATCAACAAAATGAAAATGCAGCCTACAGACTGGAAAATGTATTTGCAAACCACATATATGTAAGAACTCTTATAACTCCATAGCAGAAACCCTATTAAAAAGTGAGCAAGAGACCTGAACAGAAATTTATCCAAGAAAAACATAAAAATAACCTTCAGGTATATGAAAGGGTGCCCAAATCACTAATCATCGGGTTAATGCAAATTGAAGCCACTATGAGATACTACCTCACACCTGCTAGAAAGACTATTATCAAAGAGCCAAGATATAATAAATGTTGGTGAGGATATGTAGAAAAGAGAACCCTTGTATACTGTTGGTGGGAATGTAGTTTGGTGCAGCCATTATGGAAAACAATATGGAGGTTTATAAAAAAAATTAACAATAAAACTACTGTATGACCCAGTAATCCCTCTTCTGGGTAAATATTCAAAGGTAATGAATTAGTCACCTCCTAGAGCTATCTGCACTCCCGTGTTTGTTACAGTATTATTCACAATAGCTGAGATATGGAAACAACCCAAGTATCTGTTGATGGATGAATTGATAAAGAAAATGTAGTATGCATATGCAATGGAATATTATTCAACCTTAAAAAAGAAAGAGATCCTGCCATTTGCCAAAACACAGATGGACCTTGAGGACATTATGCTAAGAGAAATAAGCCAGACACATAAAAAATATATTGCGTGATCTCACTTATATGTAGAATCTTTTTAGAAAGTCAAATATACGAAGATTGAGAATAAAACTGGTGGGGAGGTGGAGAAGGGTGGGAGGAAATGAGCACATGTAGGTCTAAGGATAGAAAGTAGCACATATGTAGGATGGACATTGTTAGAGATCTAATGTATATATGACGACTATGGCTAATAATATTGTACTGGCATATCTCAGAGATTTTGTGGGTTTGGTACCAGACCACGATAATAAAGCAATGTTGCAATAGAGTCACATAAATTTTTGGTTTTCCAGTGCATATAAAAGTTATGTTCACACTATACTGAGTCTATTATGTATGCAATAACATTATGTCTACAAAAGCAATGCATATACCTTAATTTAAAAATACTTTACTGTTAAAATATGCTAATGATCATCTGAGCCTTCAGCAAGTTGTAATCTTTTTTCTGGTGGACAGTCTTGCCTTGATGTTGTTGGATGCAGACTGATCAGGGTGGTGGTTGCTGAAGGGTGGAACGGAGGTGGCAATTTCTTAAATGAAGAAAACAATGAAATTTGTTGTGTCAGTGGACTCTTCCTTTCAAAACGTATTTATCTCTAGCATGGGGTGCTGACTGATAGCATTTTAACCACAGTAGAACGTCTTGCAAAATTGGAATCAGTCCTCTCAAACTCTTGCCACTGCCTGATCAACTGAGTTTATGTACTATTATAAATCCTTTGTGGTCATTTCAATAATATTCACAGGATCTTCACTAGGAGTAGATTCCTTCTCAAGAAACCACTTTCTTTGCTCATCCATTAGAAGCAACTTCTCATCTGTTAGTTTTATAGTGAGATTGCAGCAAGTCATCCACATTTTCGGGCTCCACTGCTAATTCTAGTTGTCTTGCTATTTCTACATCTGCAGTTACTTCCTCCACTTAAGTCTGCAGCTCTCAGAAGTCATCCATGAGGGTTGGAATCAACTTCTTCCAAACTCCTGTTAATGTTAATATTTTGACTTTCTCACAACTCACATGAATCACAAGTGTTCTGAATGATATCTAGAATTCTGAATGTTCTCCAGAAGATTTCCCATTTAGATCCATTAGATGAATCAGTATCTATGGCTGCTATAACCTTACAAAATATAGTTCTTGAGTAATAAGACTTGAAAGTCAAAATTACTACTTCATCCATGGGCCGCAGAATGGATATTGTGTTAGCAGGCGTGAAAACAACATTCATCTTGTATGTCTTCATTAGAGCAGTTGGGTGACCAGATGCATTGTCAATGCGCAGTAATATTTTCAAATGAATCTTTTTTTCTGAGCAGTTGGTCTCAACAGTAGGCTTAAAATATTCAGTAAAGCATGCTATAAACAGATGCGCTGTCATCTAGGCTTTGTTCTTCCATTTATAGAGCAAAGGCAGAGAAGATTTAGCATAATTCTTAAGATTCTAGGACTTTTGGAATAATCAAGGAGTCCTGGCTTCAACTTAAAGTCACCAGCTGCACTAGGCCCTAACGAGAGAGTTAGCCTATCCTTTAAAGTTTTGAAGCCAGTTATTGACTTCTCTCTAGCTATGAAAGTCCCAGATGGCATCTTCTTTTAATAGAAGGCTTTTTCATCTACATTAAAAATCTGTTGTCTAGTCTAGTCACCTTCATCAGTTGTTTTAGCAGATCTTCTGGATAACTTGCTGCAGCTTCTACATCAGTACTTGCTGTTGCAGCTTGCATTTTTATGTCATAGAGATGGCTCCTTTTCTTAAACTTTATAAACCAACCTCTGCTAGCTTCAAACTTTTCTTCTGCAGGTTCCTCTCCTCTTTTAGCCTTTACAGAACTGGAGATAGTTAAGGCTTCGCTCTGGATTTAGCTTTGGCTTAAGGGAATGTTGTGGCTGGTTTGGTCTTCTATCTAGACCACTAAAGCTTTCTCCTTATCAGCAGTAAGTCTGTTTCATTTCCTTAGCATTCATGTGTTCACTGGAGTAGGTCTTGTAACTTCCTTCAAGAACTTTTCCTGTGCATTCACAACTTTCACAACTTGGCTAGCTGTTTGGTGCAAGAGGCCTAGCTTTTAGCCTATTTTGGCTTTTAACATACCTTCCTCAGTAAGCTTAATTATTTCTATCTTTTGACTTGAAGTGAGAGATATGTGACTCTTTCTTTTGCTTGAACACGTAGAAGCCATTTTAGGGATACTAGTTGGCCTAATTTCAATATTATTGTGTCTCAAAAACAGGGAGGCCTAAGGAGAGGGAGAGGGAGTTGGGGAATGACAGTTCAGTGGAGTAGTTAAAACACACACAGTATTTATTGGTAAGTTTGCCATCTTATATGGCTGTGGTTTGTAGTGGCACCAAACAATTACAAAAATGACATGAAAGATTACTGGTCACAGATTTCCATAACAGATATAATAACAATACAAAAATTAGGAATATTGTGAAAATTACCAAAATGAGACACAAAATGATCACATGTTGTTGGAAATACGGCGCTGATAGACTTGTTCAACACTGAGTTGCCACAAACCTTCAATTTGTAAAAAAACAATACTTGCCAAGCACAGTAAGGTAAAGCACAATAAAATGAGGGTTATGCCTGTCTTGTAATACAAATTTTTGTTAAATAGGTAGATGTTAGCTGCTTTCATTTCACATGCAATCAAAAATATGTGAGATAATAGACATGTTAATTTACTTCACTATAGTAACCATTTTACTACTTTATGTGTTCAATAACATTACATGTTGAATCTCAAGCATACATAGTAAAACTTACTAAAATAATAAAAAGAAATGAATACATAAATTAGGTTCATTGTATAGAAAAATCTTCAAATATAGCCACGTTCACACCCCTTTACTTACAGAAAACTAAGTAAAATTCAAATGATATTTGGTTTGGGACCTGTTGGCTATATTAGTTAGCAGTTCTCACTGATGAATAACTGTGGTTATTTTTATGTATGTATTTATTTATTTTTTGAGGTGGAGGCTTGCTGTATGACCCAGACTGGAGTGCAGTGGTGTGATCACTGCAACCTCTACTTCCTGGGTTCAAGTGATTCTCTGGCCTCAGCCTCCCAAGTAGCTGGGATTACAGGTGCCCACCACCATACCTGCCTAATTTTTGTATTTTTAGTAGAGATGGGGTTTTACCACCTTGGCCAGGCTGGTCTCAAACTCCTGACCTCGTGATCTACCTGCCTCAGCCTCCCAAGGTGTTGGGATTACAGGCGTGAGCCTGCCCAACTGTAGTAATTTTTATGCATTTATTTTATTTGTGTCATTAACTCACCAAATAATGTGTCTCACATTTGAAAAAATAAATCTGGCTTAAAATCAGCGCCTTAGAGGACCATAATCCCCAAGCATACTACAGTCTGTATTACGCCTTTAATTATGTTGTAACTGTCTGTTTTGTCTTAAATTTTCCAGTTTCCTATTATATGAGTCTTTAACATTAATTTCTATTTTACAATCCTTTTTCCTGTAGGTTAGCAATGAAATACTTCATAAGACTTGATGCAAAGAACTGAGAAAATATAAATAGACCAAACAACAACTTTCATGTTTAGCACAAGCTTTTCCACTAATTTTAGCACTTTGAGGGGAGGTTAGTTATCTCTAGCTCTAAAATGTTTATAGCAGAGACTGCTTGTACCGAGCAGGAGCTGACCTGAAAACCATCATCAAATGTTCTGTAGTCAAGAAAATGAACAGGAGTTCCGAGCCCTGACAGTGTACAAAATCTTTTGTGCAATAAAGAAAAGATTTATTGTTTCTTCATTAGCTATCCCATGCATATTAGATGCATGCATGTTAGATATTCCATGAATAATCCCACATTTTCACAGCCTATGATTTCTGAGATCACTTACTATAAATGTGCATAATATGCTTGAAGAAGGACATTAACCAACTTTACTTTGGCTGGTACATTTATTAATTTTTTAAAAAAGATGACCATAGTCCCAGAAATGTGGTAAAAGTTTGTTGTGAATTGATTGCCTAATAGGTGACATAGAAAGCCAAAAAAGTAAACACACTTTGAAATGGTTGTTTAGATTAATATCCAGTTAACCTATTGCACATCCTAATGAAAATTCTACATAATGAAACAGTTAGTGTTGCTTATTATGTAAAGTGAATTCTTATGTTGGGAGCAGAATTATATACTTTTGTTAACTGTGCTATGTTTTTCTAAACTTTTTGGGAGAGGAGCAATAAATTAATTTTATCATAAGTTCATATTCTAGTTTATATGCTATTCGTACTATATCATAGACTTTTTATTTCCCCATGAGACCAAAAATATAGTAATTTAAATAATGTAATAATTTAAATTTTAAAATTTTAGGTAGAAATTCTGTAAGAGTGTTTAATTTCATCAGTTAAGTTAAATAAAATATATAACAGATATTTGAATCCTCTGTAATTAAAAATGGCCTACATTGGTAACAAGAAACTACCTTTATATTTTTAATATCTTTTACCTATTGACAATGCACTTAATAATCAATGAATATTTGTTTACAATCTAAAAATCTATGTATATGTCTTATGAATTCAGCTTTATTAAGAAGTGTAAAGAAAGACATCTGTGAAAATGGTTTGCTATTTTTTAACATAGAAAAATTTAGAAATCATGAAGTAGGAAGAAGAAAAGCCATGACCACACCACTTAAATCCTGTTGCTATTATTATTTAAATGCATTTTCTTTTAGTTTTGTATCCCTTCAGACTTTTAGCTCAATTTATATCAATTGATAAATTAATATAACATATTATATACTATATGGTATGGTTTGGCTGTGTCTCCATCCAAATCTCACCTTGAATTGTAATAATCCCTACATGTCAAGGACAGAGTCAGGTGGAGATTATTGAATCGTGGGGGCAGATTCCCTCATACTGTTCTCATGGTAGTGAATAAGTCTCATGAGATCTGATAGTTTTATAAATGGCAGTTTGCCTGCACAGGCTGTCTTGCCTGCCACCATGTAAGACGACATGACTTTGCTCCTCATTTGCCTTCAGCCATGATTGTGAGGCCTCCCCAGCCATGTAGAACTGTGAGTCAATTAAACCTCTTTTCTTTATAAATTACCTAGTCTCAGGTATGTCTTTATTAGCAGTGTGAGAACAGACTAATAAACTATATATAATAACATGTAATTATAAAATTCATTATACTTTGGTTCTATCAAGAGAATTTTCTTAAGAAAAAAAGATAAAGTAGATTTCTTAATTGATTATTCTTTTAGTCTTGGCACCTCAGTTTCATTTTTATATATTTTGTTTTGGCTGTAACCACATTCATGTTATTATTCTTTATATAATTTTTCTTATTTAACATTATAAATTAAGAATTTTTTGCATATTATCTCAAAAGTTGTTTTAATTCTTTGGGAACTGATGTTTTATGCATAGTTTTACAATTGCCATACTTATTGGGCATATAGGTTTTTTAAAATCTGGGGTTATCATTAATAACACTATAATGAATATTACATGTGGTAGTTATAATCTTTTGATTCCCAGAAGTGAAAATGCTGAGTCAAAAGCATTGATTATTATTAAGTGTGCCGTATATGAAAACCAAATAGCTGAAAAGTAATGAGCATTCATAAATGGGTAAGGGGTTATAACTGACAATTTGAGAAAATGTTACAGAAATGAATCATAGAGAGATGTAACCATTTTTTTAATCTCTTGAAGGAAAAATCCAGAATAGAAAGAGTAAGAATAAAAGTAAAAAGAAGTAAAAGTAAAAAGAAATAAGATAAAAGCGACCCTTTAAAAGTTTAGCTTTTTTTTTGGTACCATCAGGAACTGTGGTAATATAGTAGTTGTTGATCTCTTCTATTTACAAAGTATTACACAGAAATTATAAGACAAAATAAAAACCATACATTGTTCCATAATGCAGAGAGGATCTAGCATTTTGATGCTTTTACTTCTATGGTTTGCGTGTGTATATGTATGCATGCTTGGGGGTAGAGAGATGGTGTACATAAAATGAGATTATACTGTATGTATGGTTTATATCCGGCTTTTACTATTTTATATACCTGTATATAGTCTCCATGTCACTTTGTAAAATTTGATACCTTATGCCTGCATAATATTTTATAATTTATTTGTTGACATTTATTTCCAATTTTTGTCGATTATAAATTTCACTTCAGTGAGATTTTTATAAATAAATATGGCACTTCTTGTTATGCAATTAGAATAAATGCCTATAATTGGGATTGCTAGTTTGAGGAAAATATCATGTATAGACATCTGAAATTCATCTCTATAAAAGGTGGTAGAGTTTCTAGAGCTAAAGTCTCCCTTTGGTTATTGTGATACTGTATTACCCTAGAGACACTCTGGCTACCAGGTCTCTAATCTCTCTTCCTTGGGCAAATAAATGGCTATTAGACAGTTGATTTGCTCGTCCATGTCACAAACTAAAAGAAATTTTTGGAAAGTCCAGAAACAAATGAATTGTTTAAGAGTAATTAAATATATATTATAGCTATTTTATGCTAGCCACATGATCATGTGGTGGTTTTAATCACCTGTCAGTCATGTGCACATTTTCTCTTTGTAACCTGAAGTGCCTCTTAAGCTTGACATCAAGCCCCATGTTTCTCTCAGGGCTTCCCAACTACCTAGGTGAGCAAAGAATCTGTAATCTCACTCACTCAACCTGTCTGTCTCTGTCTTGTCACTGTCTTTGGCTCCATCTCATTTCTGTGGTTACACATTTTCTTTTCTCTCTGGTTGTCTGGCTGACCTGAAGGGTTGTACAAGGTCTTTCTTCTTCTTTTTTTTTTTCCTGTTGGTCCTGATTTTCATCTGCATGATGGCAGTAGATAGTTGCTCACCTCTGTGGTTTGAGTGCAGAAAGAATAAATCATTAACAGAGTGCCTGTAGGAAGATGTTTCCCTCCTGAATATATTCCCCCTGTCTTTTTCACTTTAAAACTTTTCCTTTTACACAGAAGTTGAACAAAGAATGCGGTTGACTACACTTCAGAAACCGGGGGCTTTTATGGAACTGCCTCAGCAGAAAGGCCTTTTGGGACTTTAACCTTAGACTCTTTCTCATTTTTATTGGGCAACTAAGTACTTGAGTTCAGATGATAAATGGTTGAGTTCAGGCCACCAGTGGGTAGTGCTCTGAAGTGAATAGGTGATTCCTGTGCAATTTCTAGATGTCTTTTTAAAAGACATCTACATTTGATGATAGTATAGCACTTTTTATAGAACTGTTCAAGGGTTAACACATTTGAGTCTTCATGTTTTAGACAACCTGGGTCCATTAGCTTTGTAATTGTGGGTGGGAGCTCTTAAGCTGGACTCTTAGGACCTGTATAAGGTTGGCTAGGTATAGAAGGAAGGGTATTCTTGGGCAACTAAGTCCTGGCAAGTTTTAATTTGTTTGGAGCACAGTAACTAGCTATTGGATAATCTGTATTTAATATATGTTGGATCAGCCCTATATTTATAAAGACTGTTACAGCAGATCCTTCTATATTGCATGTTATTATCTTTACCAGAAGGAGTACAGGCAAGGATGAAATTAAAAAGTCACCTTTGCTACTTCTAGTCAAAACAGGAAAAGAAGGTGGCAGAAGTTAATGAAATTATTTTTTAAAACGAGGTGTTTGTCTTCTGTGTTGGATCTATTTATTCATGCCACTACAGATTTTCATCAATAACAAAATTTGGGGTGATGTTACTTTACATATTATATGAAACCATTGTACATTGTTATGTGTATATAGATGTGGTTATACCCTCAGCTCTAAATTATGCTAAAAGGTCGATACTGTATATGAAACTGACAGCAATAGTGATTACAGTAAGAACAGTGGTAGATGCTTGAATATGGATCTTACACTGTTTTCCAGGGAAGGGTGATGTATTTGGAGACATCTTCTGGAAGGAAACCACCCTTGCCCATGCATGTGCAAATGTCCGGGCCCTGACATACTGTGACCTACACATCATCAAGCGGGAAGCCTTGCTCAAAGTCCTGGACTTTTATACAGCTTTTGCAAACTCATTCTCAAGAAATCTCACTCTTACCTGCAATCTGAGGAAACGGGTATGTTGTCTGCATCTGCTTTTTCTCATTAGTGTCCAGAGTATTAATATGTTATTAGCTGAAGAGTAGGAAACATACTTTATTTTGCAGCACTTAATTCCCATCAATGTAAAATGGCATAATTTTCCTTCCCTTTATTTATATTTTGTTTACTTTTTAAAGGAAAAAGCACCCTAATTCTATGAGTAAAGATTTGAATCTTTACCATTTAAGATACAAAATGGAAAACAGACTTGAAGAGAAACAAGATGTAAACTCTACTGTAATGTAGTTAGTTCTTGGAGTTTATAGCACTACCATAAAATAAATTCCAGTGTCTTTTACCTTATTATATGGATTATTTTAAAGCTGGTAAAGTTAATCAAGCTGAGTGCCTATTTTACATTCTCAACTTTCTTTAGGCATTTCTCATTTCATAATCAATTCACAAAGTTTACTCTTTCAAAGAATACCATCTCAAAAATTAATTAGCCACATTGACACATCCTACAAATATGGATAGGAATCCTTTATTTTACACTGCTACTGCACATTTGACCTTCATTACCATCTTTTTAACTGATGAGTGTGACACAAATTTAATTTGCATGAAGAAATCTCCTAGTTCTGGTTTCTAGGTCATCGGGCATTGGGTAGGGCTTTTTTATTGCCAAGAATTAAATACATGTTTGGATAACTGCGCTTAATTGATTTTATCTAAAATGACTGCTTGTCTGTGGTGAAGTATTTTGAAATAACAGTCCTTCCTTTTCATAACCTGCTTAAATAAAACCTTCTCTGTAGTTAACATGGAGGGAAGAAATCAAGCAAAGAGATAAATTAACGTCTATACTGTAGCAATGTAGAAATGAACATAATTAAATCAATGTAATTCCTACTTAGGGTTCCAAGAAAGAATGAGACTAACAGGAGTAGTGTTTCTACTGGCTGTATCACATTTATTTGATCTATACTTGAACATCAGTTTCAGTTTATACTTTTGTTATCAAATACTTATGGAGCATCCAGACCCTGTGAGATAGAATGTAAATAGCTGTAGAGAGCATGAAGACTTGAATACAGAGTACTTATGCTCAATAGACCTAGAGTTAAATGTGAATATTGTGTCAAACACAAATAGTTGAAAGCTAAGGCAGTGGTGGAAGTAGAAGAGGGTTGCTCAATATTAAGTAAATATGGAAGTTTCTTGCTAGTGCGTTAGGCAGCTCAGAGTCCCTTTCGGTATTAAGCAGAAACATCTCCTTTGGTTTATGCTCTGCCTTCTGCAATGACAAATTGCCTTACAACAAGGCAACCTGTTTGGTAGTTGGCTTTTAGTATGGTTGGCCCTTGAATGACACAGGTTTGAACCACGAGGCTCCACTTACATACCAATTTTTTCAACTAAATGCGGATGAAAAATACAGTATTTGCATGATTTGAAACATGTATACCAAGAGCTGACTTTTCCTGTATGTGTATGTATCCTCAGTATGTGAGGATTTGGATGTGTGAGAGAGAACCTGGAACCAATCCACCTGATGTATCAAGGGAAGACTATATTTCTAAGTTCCCTCCAATCTAAAATTTGCAGTTTTAAAATCTTCCCCCATACTGCAAGATGACTGAAACTTCCTATCCAACATCTGTACATTCCTCAGAACTTGAAATTTAAAATATTCCTGTGAAATAAAATGGGCAGTTATTTTTCCTTCAAAGCACATGAGGAAACTCTGGCCCAGGGGGATTAATATCAAATAACCAACTGATATATTTGCAATGCAAGGTGCCAAAGATGGACAATTAAAACCGATCACCAGCAGAAAATCTCTGTCACCTCTTGTTCCCTTATACACACACACACACACACACACACACATACACACACTCATTGGTTGTGACAGCTGAGTGCACACTGGTATAGCTACATCTGTTAGGAAGAGAATCTAGAGACAGAAAACTGTTGTTGGTTTTCCTAACGGGACCCAGAAACGCTGTCCCTGTCTCCACAGGTGCCAGTTTGCTGAGTAATATCAAGCAACTTCTTCCCTTCCCAACCTGTTTCCTCTTATAACTGGTGTCAGTTTTTATAATTCTAGCCTTTCTGCTCTTGATGCATTGTCTCAGTAACTTGACAGATAGTGGGGAAAGGGTGTCATTGAGTGTCACTTTATTTTCAGAAAAACAATATTCTCATGAAAAAGATAAATGGTGAGAAAATACGATCTAATGATTAGTAATACTAGTTACCATTTGAGAGCCTATTGTATATAGCCAGGCACTTCAACACAGTTTACATATATATCTTATTAAATGTCAACAACCCACAAACAGAGCAGTATAATCTCTATTTCACCCATGAGGAGGTTAAGGTTCTAAGATTAGAACAGCTAGTTGTCCAATAACTTATGAGTAAGGGCCTGCATTTGAATTTATCTCCATGATTCTAAAGCCTGCATTTTTTAGAATACCATGTTGTTTTAGCTTGTCAAAGTCGCCAACATTTTATTTTCTACAATATTCCACAGACACGTGGTCAACAGTTATATTGGTTTCTCATTCACTTATTCACTTTATTTCAATTGATCTATTAATGAAAACATTTTATTCTTATTGCTATTATTGTAAAAATTATTGCAATGAACATTTGTTGTGAATTCTGTAACCAAAACTACGTCTTTAGTATGCTACTGATATCTCATAGCTATCATAGCCGTTGATTAAGGATGTGTTCCTGGTAAATAAGGGAGCAGATTTTGAATCCAAGTTGGCAGCCATGGTACGGTACAGTTCCAGCCACACAGGTATATCCAGTGGCTAGGTGGAGAGGTTTGTATAGTGTGTGGCTTTCCGTGGCTGTAATAAGTAGGAAAGTGAGCCTTCTTTAGCTATTTGTCTTCATCGCCATTAAGGAAAAATAAGATGCTTACCGTGCAAATATAACTTCTCCTACCCACCCTTAAGCCCCTCTGTGTAAAAATTCTAGAGCTATAACTAGTAATTCCATCAAACAACTACAGCATGGGCTGGCAAACTTTTTCTGTCAAGGACCAGATAGTAAATAATTTTGAATTTGTGGGCCAATCTCAAATACTCACCTTTTCCACTGCAGTATGAAAGGAGCTATCTTTGTTAGCTTGGGCTGCCATAACAAAATACCATAGATTGTGGTGTATCTTCAGCAGCAGGAATTGGTTCCTCACAGTTCTGGAGCCTGGGAAGAGTATGATCAAGTTACTGGCCAGTTGGGTTCCCTGGTCGGGGTTCTCCTCTTGGCTTGCAAATGTCCAGCTTCTCACTGTGTTCCCACATGAGAGAGAGAAGAAGGGGAGGCAGAGAGACGGGCAGGGAGGAAGTAAGCTCATTGGTGTCTTATAAGGGCACCAAACCCCTCATGAGAGCTTCAACTTTATGACCTCTTCTAAACCTAATTACCTCCCAAAGGCTCCATCTTCCAAAACCATCACATTGTGGGTAAGAGCTTTAACAGATGAATTTTGAGGGGGTAAAACTTAGTCAGTAGCAACAGCTGTAGATAATACATGAAGAAATGAGCATGACTGTGTTTCAGTTACTTTATTTACAAATCAGGTGACTGCCCAGGGGCCTTAAGTGTGTTAATTGTTGAAAAAAGAGGACTGGGCCAGGCACGGTGGCTCAAGCCTGTTATCCCAGCACTTTGGGATACTGAGGTGGGTGGATCACAAGGTGAAAAGATCAAGATCATCCTGACCAACATGGTGAAAGCCTGTCTTTACTAAAATACAGAAAATTAGCCAGGCATGGGGGCATGTGCCTGTAATCCTAGCTACTTGGGAGGCTGAGGCAGGGGGAATCGCTTGAACCAGGGAGGTGGAGGTTGCCATGAGTTGAGATCTTGCTACTGTACTCCAGCTGAAAGAAAGAAAGAAAGAGAGAGAGAGAGAAAGAAAGGGAAGAAAAGAAAAAGAAAGAAAGGAAAGGAAGGAAGGAGGGAGGGAGGAAGGGAGGAAGGAAAGGAAGGAAGGAGGGAGGGAGGAAGGGAGGAAGGGAAGGAAGGAAGGAGGGAGGGAGGAAGGAAGGAGGGAGGGAGGAAGGAGGAAAGGAAGGAAGGAGGGAGGGATGGAGGAAGGGAAGGAAGAAAAGGAGGGAAGGAAGGAAGAAAAGGACTGAAAGAAGTTAAATGGGGACAACAGTGGGCATATAAATAGAATCTCCACACCTTTATTAGAAAGCAAATATCTTCTACTTGCTGCCTATTTAGAGGGTTATGAGGCAGAAAATACCTTAAATATTAATAAGAAGTAGCTACACAAAGTAGGCAGATAGCATGAAAAAGTAAGGCAGGATTTATAGTTACTGTGAAACTGGAGTGTTCATTTCATCTGTGGAAGAGGCAGCTGCTATTCAGTCTGGTAGGACATTGCCTTGTGCGGCTGCTGGGCTAGTGTTGCTTAGTCCTCATATTTTATTTATTTTTTTCTCTAAGAGGCCAGAATCATGTTTTTATGGGAAACCACATTTGGTTGGTAATTAATTTGATTTGTTTTTAAAATTCTGTGGTCAAACAAAACAAGTCTGTTTGCCATTGGTCCAACAGCTCATGGTCTAAATGGAATCAGTTAATGAGCTCCTGGTCTCATGGTACTAGAAACCTGACATTTTTACTTGGGGCCTATACATTTTGATGAAAAAAATTCATTTAATCTAATTTCTAACTGACATTTAGCATTTCCTTTAATTGGAACGGTTGCTAGACAACTACAGTGTTATTAGAAGTACCAAAACCAATTATATTAATGGATATTTTCATATCACATGTGCTGAGGATATCTTGAAATGCCAGTTATGCTCATTACTATTTAACAATTATGATAGTTATTAGACCTGCTGCTAGGCAGAAGCACATATATTAATATACTGTACATTATTTTAAAATATGTTGAAAACAGGATTTTGATATGTGTCTCCTTTGCAATCCTGTGTATTTTGTTTTGTGCATTTAAAGCAGTTCTTCTGAGATGAGGTCCATAGGCTCCACCAGACTACTGGGGATTAAGATCCCATGTGTGAGAGTCAGAAACTAAACTGAACTGAGCAAGAGGACCAGCTGGGTTTTGTTTTTTTCAATAATAAGAATACAGTTCCACAGTTTCCAATAAGTTTAAGCATATTCAGAAAAGGCATGGGAGATAAACAGAGGAAAGTTGACTAATTTGCTTACTTTACGTATGTATTCATTTGTTTAAACAATTCAAGACACTATTTCCTAGAATGACAAAATGGCATTCATTAAATTGAGGTCCAGCTCTTAGGTATATATCAAAGTAGATAAGCAACACACCTTCTTTGATCACACATATAAAAAGGTAACACAGGTGACACCTACATTTTAAAGGCTTCTTATTAGACTTTTAAAGTTAATATTACACTTCTTCCCATTTTGCCTATTTGTTGCACAATGATTTTTACCATTTGTGTAAAAAAGAGTTAACCTAGCAGGTATGTGGCTCATGCCCATAATCCCAGCTCTTAGGGAGGCAGAGGCGGGAGGATAGCTTGAGCCCAGGAGTTCAAGACCTGCCTCGGCAATATAGCGAGACCCCCATTCTCCACAAAAAGGAAAAAAAAAAACAAAAAACAAAAAGACTACTGTCCTTTGAAAGACTTGCTTACAAAGCTGGCTCCTAGGAACTTGGATGTCAAGGGACTCTAACTGACGAGTAGCTCCCCGTGCCTTAACTGTCTGTTCCAACAAGGTGGATTTATGCTGAGCACTGACTGTCCTTCCAGAAGTGTGGAATTTTGGCATATGCCAAACAAGATGATGCCTTGTGACCATCTCCAGTAAAAAATTGGAAGCACCAAGTCCTTAATGAACTTCCCTGGTCGACAACATTTCTCATGTGTTGTCACACTCTTGCTTGTGCCCAGCTTCCCCCAGACTTTACCCATGTACCTTTTTCATTTGCTAGATTTTCTTTGTATCTTATCCTGCAATAATCATAGCCACAAATATGACGATATGCAGAATTCTGTGAATCTGCCTAGTGGATTGTCCAACCCTGGCATGAACTTGAGGACCCCCAGTGCACCAGATGTAAAGGTCGATAGGAAGTCTATATCCTCAAAGGTCCTCAAATCAGCAGATACATTGGTAATTTTGTTATAACCTTTTTTTTTTCCATAAAATATGCTGAAACCTACAGGCATTATGTTTTATGAATATAAGAGAATGAACCATTTAAAAATAAGTGGTATAATTGTCCATGAGGCAGTCAAGAGAATTTCATTTCCTTGAAACTTAAAATATATGTTACATTAACACTTCTGGCTACAATAAGCATGCCTGAGACTTTAAATTATTTCTGAATATTTCCTTCACTTTCAAGATAGCAAGAACATATTTTCCTCCAGATTGACTATTTAAATAAGATGAGAGAGGAATTTTTTTTGCTGTTTCTGTATGTCTTCTCATGAGACACTTTGTTGAAGTGTGGCACAGAAAGTATTGGCTGATTCACCATATAGCCATGCATACATCCAGCCCCTAACACATAACTATGGGGTTGTGGACATAAAAGACCAGGTGCCTGCTCTCTAGGAGGCTCCAGTCTAGTGACGGGTCATGAGTCAGATAAGTGCTTCAAAAGGGATATTCTTAGTACAAAGGAGGTGAATTCAATTTGCCAAAGGGAAGAAACAGGGAAGGATTTCAGGAGTTGAACACCGGAGTTAGGATTTCATTTCAAATAGAGGAATGTTCTAGAGCAAATAGGAATCTTGTATATCTAATATACAAGGATATTATATATCACATATTTTATTTTATTTTATTTTATTTAAAAATGAGGAAAATTCAGACCTGGGAAATTAAGTGATTGCCCAAGTTCACTTAGATAGTTAGTGGTGGAGCTGCGACTAGAATCTATCCTTAGAATCTCATTTATTTAATCTAGAATAATAAAAGCATTTCATAGAAGATTGTCAGTAAAATCCAATACTTGATTATGTTCATTTTTAATGGAGAGGGATAATATGTGTGATGAAATCGCATGTGATTCATAGATTGATTTTAGTTTTTCATATCGTGGTTCAGGATAAAACTAGTAGTGAAGCCAAAACAAAACAAGCAATAAGCAGTGTTCAGAGTCAGTGCACAGGACTCTCAGTCTGGGCATGAACCAATATGTCTGGTGTGGCCACGGCATATCCATCACATGCATTGTAAAAGATCTCACTTTAGTGAAAGCATTTAACTTTCATATGAGGATTGTTTAAGAAGTGTTACTAAATATGGTAATATTATCTTGCTGATAATACTGCATTCTGATATACTCTTTGTTATCATGTCAGTACTTTTAAAAACTATGCTGCCTGCTGTAACTGATAGTATAAAAAAAATAGAAAGATAAAAATTCTCACATTAAAAAAAACTGCTCCTTTTTTATTGCATTTTAGTTTTGGGGTACATGGTTTTTTTTTTTTTCCAGCTTGTGGAGAAAGGTTTTTACTCTGTCACCCAGGCTGGAGTGCAGTGGCACAATCTCAGCTCACTGCAACCTCCGCCTCCCAGGTTCAGGCAGCTCTCCTGCCTCAGCCTCCTGAGTAGCTGGGATTACAAGTGCACACCACCACACCCAGCTAAGTTTTGTATTTTTGGTAGAGACAGGATTTCACCATGTTGGCCAGGCTGGTCTCGAACTCCTGACCTCAGGTGATCTGCCCACCTCAGCTTCCCAAAGTGCTGGGATTATAGGCATGAACCACAGGGTTCAGCCGCTACTTTTTCACTTTTGTAGTTTATTTTTTTAAAAGCTGTTAGTACTTTTATATTAGAAGTCACAAGAAATATTGACAAGCTTACCACCAAATGTCACAATTATGTGTACTAAAAATATTAGTTAATCAAAAAAAAAAAAAACAAAGGGAAGGGGAAAAAGAAGATACAAAATTGAATATTTTCATACGGAACTAGAAAAATCTGAGATTTGGTTGGTAGCAGGTAGAGAAAGTGGTTTGTTGTTTGTTTCTTTGGTTGGTTGGTTAGGGATGAAAACTAACAAAAGATTATGCAGCCAATTCCAAAAACACACACAAAAAAGAATGTAAACTGAAATTTGAAAAGGGAAAAAATAAGATCGAATAATGTTAATACAGGCTAAAATTATATAACAAGTGGGCCTCCCTTTTAAATATAATGTCTGTGTTATATCAGTGGATATTAACCCGCTTGTGGTTCCAGATTGAGTGGTCATGCCCAGAGAATTACTGTCTTTTCACTCCATGACTGCTTAATTTGTCACTGGTGTAATTAAAGCTTCTAAGCAAATAGCTCTAGAGTTCTAATACTGTTACTATTGTCATGGAGTGGAGCCCACTGGACATTGATAAAAATGATGTCAAACTGACATCCTTTAGTTGTGGTCTCAAAGAAGTGCTTCCTTTGTTGCTTCAGAGACTCATGTTCCTCTAGCTACGTACTTTCCAGTTTCGACTCCTTTCTATTAAACATCCCTCTACCCCTTAGTTCAATGCACGGGTTAATCTGGGACCCCTTGCCAATATTTCTTTAACCCTTGTATTAGTCTGCTTGGCTTACTATCACAAAAACCATAGACTGAGTAGCTTCAACAACAGACATTTATTTTCTCACAGTTCTGGAGGTTAGAAGTTCAAAATCAGGGTGCTGTAGGGAAGGTGTCTGGTGATGTCTCTCTCCTTGATTTGCAGCTGGCTACCTTCTCACCGTGTGCTCACATGGCATCCCTCCAGTGCCTGGGTGTGTAGAGAGTGAGAGAACTCTCGAGTCTCTTCTTATAAAATCACAAATCCTATTGGATAAGAGCCTCATCATTATGACCTGATGTAACCTTAAATTACTTTTTCAGAAGTCTTGTCTCCAAATACAACCATACTAGAAGTTAGAGTTTTCCCATATGAATTTAGGGGTGGGGGACATAAACATTCAGCCTAAAACAACCAAGTTTTATATTTTAAGTTAAATATACAGGAATGACTTTGAAAATATGTTAAAATCAAAACTTACAGCTGAAGAGTGTAACATTGCTGGGGATGTGCAGCAGCAACAGCAGCAGTGTTCAGTGTTGATTTTTATAACTTCTGGGCAGTGCGTAATTATCAACACCAGCAAAGCATTCTTGCCCTCCTACAGTGATTTAAGAAGGATTGCCATTTAAGCTTAGAAAAATGTACCCAGGCATGATCAATCCAAATTATAAAATGGAAAAACAGAACATAGAGGCACATGTAGAATCCCTTTCACCCTAAAAAGCCAGTGTCCTTTCCTACAGATGGCTCTGTTCTTGAGTAGAGATCAACTGAAGCCAGCTGGCAATGTCAGGAGAAGCATAGTACCAATCCTGTATTTTGATGTTCCAGTGGTAAGAAATAGTGGTTTGGGTTCACTCTGGCCTTAGCACAGGCTCAGAACTAACTGCTTTTCTTTCCAGAAAACATTCTTATTATGGTGAATCCAGCAGCACAGAATGTCATTTTTTCTGTGAGCAATGAAGCATCTCAGCAGCAATGATTTTTTGTGGATGAAAAACATACTGGAATTGGTTATCAAACAGGCCTAAAGTATTTTCTTGGTGTACGTGTGTTGCAGATTGCATCCATTTCAGCAGCAATGCAGGCACTTTGAAGGAATGGTCTAGGAGGGGCAATGGATGTTCCAACTACTTTCTTTTCTTTTCTTCACCCACCCTACCCACAATGGTGTATTAGCTAACAAAGTAGTAAAGCCTATTTGTTCCACAAATCCATCAATTCTTGATTCTATGGAAAAGACAATATTAAAACATTGTCCACACTTGGCATGAAAGATAATATGGTTTCTACAAAACTCTCAAATAGTACGTAGTATCTATGTTTACTTCTTTCATAACACTGATTATGGCACTTTGGTTTCTTATTTACATTTCTGTTTTTCAACTGAACAATGAGCTCCACACAGTAGGCATTTTCTGTAATAGTTTATTGTCAATGGCCAGAATAGAGTCTGCTGTATAATTAAATGAATGAATGAAATGTGAATCTGTCATGCTGCCCAGCAGTTTTTATCATCACTGACCAGAATAATCACTGTTATCTAAAAACACACAATATCTTTGATAACTTTGGCAATAAGCCCTATGTAATAGGATTATAAAAATTACCATTATTAATTGGTGTTAAATCACGATTAGAGTGAACTCCCAGCTGCTGTTTCTAACCATATATGCCTGCAAATTCTGCACAGTCCTGCAGCAGCTTGTCTAGTGCATTCAAAATAGTACGGGATTTTGATATCGCTGTAGAGTGAATTGAGATCACCCGGTGCCAGGGCCTGTGATTGTCAGAGTAGTGCCTTATTCCCATTCTGAAGGACTTTGAAGACAAAAGGATTGCTCTGAAAAATCTGCATGCCACATTTGCATCTGAGACGATTGTAGTTACCTCTCTCTCATTACCTCAGTTGATTATCAGGACTGCAAATTCACTCCGACTTCTGGCCCTGCTGGCAATAGCTCTGCTTACATGTTATGGTTTGTAGAAGTTTCACTTCCAAAAGGATGTTGCTTGTTCCTTTGCAGTGCACACACCACAGGCATGGTTGCTTTTGAGCTTGCAATCAACACTGTAAGAGAAGTGAGTTAAGGGAGGTAAGGAGCATCTCTCATGGCCATACAGGTGATAATTGTTCTGAGCCTCCAACCTCAGTTTTTCAACTCCAGGCTGGCTCGGATTCCACTGATGGGGGTAGAAAGAGGCAGACCTTCAACAATTCCTGAAGTTTGTCATGTGCATTTAGATAAAGCAGAGACCTAATTATGGAGTCTTTTAAGCCCTTAAGCTGCTTCTATTTAGGGCTCTGTCTTGGTCTGATTCCAGACAGAATAAAAACTTTTCCACATTTAGTTACCAGGACAGAGGTTTACAGATATCTTGCTCCTGAATATGCCTCCGAAGCAGTTATTTAAGGACAGTTTCACAAGTTTCAAAGTTGGGGCTGGATTCGGTAATTTACCAACATATTGAACCATAGATTATACCGTCTGTTGTTTGCCAGCTCTTCTTTTTAAAACCAGAGTTTATTTTTATTGCAAGAAAATACATATTTTAGTAGTAAACAAGAAGAAAATAAATGAGACTTTGATAGAAAAGTACTTAACCATCATAATATAAAAGGATAGACATTTTACAAATTATTTTTCTTGCAAATTTCTAAAGTATTCAACAATCTACGTGAGACATTTGTTTTTATTTTAGGTCTGAGTCCTGCCTCACCATAATGCTTCTCTAGAGGCATCTTAGTGGGATGCTAGACTGTTCGTTTCCAAAATGTCTGCTTCTTATGAATTCTCAACAACTAATATTCGATGAGGAGGCATGGTGCTGTATCACATCATTTTCATTTAAAGGAAAATACTTCTTTTGAATTAGAAAGCAAGGGTTTTTATTTAAGACTGAAATATGTGTATTATTTTCTTCTTTAATGCCTTTTGGCATTAATTTAAACTTAGGATACATGCAAATTTTCTTATCCTAACTACTTAAGTCTTGTTTTACCTCTTCTTTGTTTTTAATTTTCTTTTTTTAAAATAAAATTGTGAAAATTTAAGGGGGTCCAAGTGCAGTTTTGTTACAAGTATATGGCTTAGTGGTAAAGTCTGGGTTTTTAGTGTAACCATGACCTGAGTAAATACATTATGATGATTAAGTAATTTCTCATCTCCCACCCTGCCACCCTCCCAAGTCTCTAATATCTATCATGCCACATTCTAGGTTCATGTGGACACATTACTTAGCTACCAGTTGTAAGTGAGAAACCGCAGTATTTGACTTTCTGTTTCTATATTGTTTCACTTAAGATGATGGCCTCCAATTCCATCTATGTTGTTGAAAAGACATGATTTTATTCCTTATAATGGCTGAATGGTATTCCGTTGTGTCTATACATATGACATTTTGTTTTTCTTATCGACTTTTAATTTAGGTTAAGAGGGTATACACGCAGGTTTGCTACTTGGGAAAATTGCATGTAATGGAGTTTTGGTATACAGATTATTTTGTCAGCCAGATAATAAGCATTGTACATGACAGCTAGTTTTACAATCTTCATCCTCCGCCCTCCAGTAGGTTCTGGTGTCTGCTGTTCCCTTCTTATTTTTCACGTGTACTCAATGTTTCATTCCTACTTAGAAGTCAAAACATACAGTATTTGATTTTCTATTTCTGCGTTAATTCACTTACGGTAATAGCCTCCAGTTGCATCCACATTACTGCAAAGAACATGATTTTGTTCTTTCTGTGGCTGTGTAGTAGTCCACTGCGCATATATACCGCATTTTCCTTATCTAGTCTACCATTGATAGGTATTTAAGTTGATTCCATGTTTTTACTATTATGAATAGTGCTGCAGTGAAAATATGCATATATATGTATATATATATATATATATATGTGTGTGTATATATATATATATATATATGTGTGTATATATATATATGTATGTCTTTATGGTAGAATGACTTCTATTCCTTTGGATCTGTACTTAATAATGGGGTTGCTCAGTCAAGTAATAGTTCTGTTTTAAGTTTTTTGACAAATCTCCAGACTGCTTTCCACAGTAGGTGAACTAGTTTACATTCCCACCAACAGTGTATATGTGCTCCTTTTTCTCTGCATCCTGCACAGAATCTGTTGTTTTTTGACTTTTTAATAATAGCCATTCTGACTGGTGTGAGATAGTATCTCATTGTCGTTTTGACTGTATTTCTCTAATGATTATTGATGTTGAGCATTTTCCCATATTAGTTGGCTACATGTATGTCTTCTTTTGAAAAGTATCATGTTCTTTGCTCATTTAAAACATATTTTAATGTTTTTAATTTTTTGTGGGTATATAGTAGGTATGTGTATTTATGGGGCATATGAGGTGTTTTTATATAGGCATGCAATGTGAAATAATCACATCATGGAGAATGGGGTATCCATCCCGTCAACCATTTGTCCTTTCTGTTACAAACAATCCAGTTATATTATTTCAATTATTTTTAAATGGACAATTAAGTTAATATTGAGTGAAGTCACCTTGTGCTATCAAATACTAGGTCTTGTTATTTCTTTCTATTTTTTTTGTACCCATTAGCCATCCCCAAGTGTCCTAACCCAGGCCCTACCACCCTTCCCAGCCTCTGTTAACCATCATTCTACTCTCTGTAATTATGAGTTCAATTGTTTTGATTTTTTAGATCCCACAAATAAGTGTGAACTTGTGAAGTTTATCTTTCTGTGCCTGGTTTACTTTGCTTAACATAATGATCTCCAGTTCCAACCATGTTTTTGCAAATTACAGTATCTCATTATTATGGCTGAATGTACGTCTACATTATGCAGATGTACCACATTTTCTTTATCCATTCATCTGTTGATGAACATTTAGGGTGCTTCCAAATCTTAGCTGTTGTAAACAGTGCTGCAACAAACATAGCAGTGCAGACATCTCTTTGATCTACTGATTTCCTTTCTTTTGAGTACATACCCAGCAGTGGAATTGCTGGATGATATGGTAGCTCTATTTTTAGTATTTTGCAAAACCTATGAATTTGTTTTCCTAGTGGTTGTAGTAATTTACTTTATCACCAACAGTGTACAAGGTGTCTCTTTTCCCACATCGTTGTCAGCGTTTGCTATTGCCTGTCTTTTTGGGTATAAGCCATTTTAACTGGGGTGATATCTCATTGTAGTTTTTATTTGCAAAAAGTGATGTTGAGCACATTTCCATATGCCTGTTTGCCATTTGTATATCTTATTTTGAAAAATGTCTATTCAAGTCTTTTCTCCATTTTTTATGCCATTATTAGATATTTCCTATAGAGTTGTTTGAACTCATTACATATTCTAGTTATTAATTCTGTGACAGTTGGGTAGTATGCAAATATTTTCTCCCGTTCTGTGAGTTGTCTCTTCACATTGTTGATTGTATTGTATCCTTTGCTGCGCAGAAGCTTTTTAACTTGATATGATCCCATTTGTTCAATTTTGCTTTGGTTGTCTGTGCTTGTGAGGTATTGCTCAAGAAATTTTTGCCCAGACCAATGCCCTGGAGATTTTACCCAATATTTTCTTGTAGTATTTTCATAGTTTGGGGTCTTAATTTTTTTTTGCCCATTTACTAATGGTGTTGTTTGTTTTTTGCTTATTAATTTGGGTAAGTTCCTTTTAGATTCTGGTTATTAGTCTTTTGTCAGATTCATAGTTTTTAAAACTTTTCTCATTATGTATGTTGTCTTTTTACTCTGTTGATAGTTTCTTTTGTTGTGCTGAGGCTCCTTAGTTTAATTAGGCCTCATTTGTCAATTTTTGTTTTTATTGCAATTGCTTTCGGAGTCTTCATCATGAAGTCCTTGCCAGGACCTAGGTCCAGAATGCCAGGACCTAGGTCCTAGAAAATCTATGTCCTAGATTTTCATCTAGGGATTTATAACTTTAGGGTTTACATTTAATCCACCTTGAGTTGATTTTTGCACATAATGAAAGGCAGGGCTCCAGTTTTAATCTTCTGCATGTGGCTAGCAAGTTATCATCTCAGCACCATTTATTGAACAGGGAGTCCTTTCCTTGTTGCTTATTTTTGTTGACTTTGACAACCATCTGTCAAAGATTAGATGGTTAGAGGTGTGTGTATTTATAAAGGGTTATCTAACTTGTTCCATTGGTCTATGTGTCCATTTTTGTACCAGTACAATGCTGCTTTGATTACTGTAGCCTTGTGGTATAAAGTCAGGTAGTATGATTCCTCTGGCTTTATTCTTTTTGCTTAGAAGTATTTTGGCTATTTATGCCCTTTTTTGGTTCCATATGAATTGTAGAACAGTTTTTTTTTTCTAATTCTGTAAAAAATATCATCGGAAGTTTGAGGGAAATAGCATTGAGTCTATAAATCCCATTGGACAGTATGGTTATTTTAGCAATATTGATTTTTCCTACCCATGAGTGTAGAATGTTTTTCCATTCGTTTGTATCATTTCTGATTTCTTTTAGCAGTGTTTTGTAATACTTGCTGTAGAGGTCTTTCACCTGCCTGGTTAGCTGTATTTCTGGGTATTTTATTTTGTGTGTGTGTCTATTGTCAGCAGGATTGCACTCTTGATTTGGCTCTCAGCTTGGACATTGTTGGTATATAGAAATGCTACTAATATTTTTACATTGATTCTGTATCCTGAAACTTTGCTGAAGTGGTTGGTCAGTTTTAGGAGACTTTGGGCAACCGCTTTAGGGTTTCTAAGTATAAAATTATATAATCTATGAAGAGAGATAGTTTGACTTCCTCTCCCTATTTGGATGCCTTTTATTTCTTTCTCTTGTTTGATTGCTCTGGCAAGAACTTCCAGTTCTATATTGAATAGGAGTAGTGAGAGTAGGCATCCTTGTGTTGTTTTTGTTCTCAAGCCAAATACTTCCAGATTTTGCCTATTCAGTATGATGTTGCTGTGGGCTTGTCATAAGTGGCTCTTATTATTTTGGAGTATTTTCCTTCAATGCCTAGTTTGTTGAGGGTTTTTAACATGAAAATATGTATAATTTTATCTGAAGCCTTTTCTCTATTGATTGAGATGGTCATGTCATTTTTATTTTTAGCTCTGTTTGTGTAAGGAATCACATTTATTAATTTGCATATGTTTAACCAATCTTGCATCCCAGGAATGAAGGCTTGATTGTGATGGATTAGCTTTTTGATGTGCTGCTGGTTTTGATTTGCTAGTATTTGGTTGAGGATTTTTGCAACTCTGTTCATTAGGAATGTTGGACTGACGTTTTCATTATTTGTTGTGTTTCTGCCAGGTTTTAGTATCAAAATGATGCTAGCCTCATAGAATGAGTTAGGGAGGCATTCCTCCCCCTCAATTTTTTTTGGAATAGCATTGGTACCAGCTTTTTTTTACATGTCTGGTAGAATTTGGGTATGAATCTGGTCCAGTGTTGTTTCTGGTTGGTGGACTTTTAATTATTTATTCAATTTTGGAACTTGTTATTAGTCTGTTCAGGGTTTCAATTTATTCCTGATTTAATTTTGGAAGTTATGTTCCCTATAGTATATTTCTAGGAATTTATCAATTTCTTCTAAATTTTCTAGTTTGCATGCATGTGTTTGTAATAGCCTATGAGGATTTTTTATATTACTATAGGGTCAATGGTAATGTCTCCTTTGTTATTTCTGATATGTTTGGATCTTCCCTTGACTTTTTCTTTGTTAGGCTAAATAGAAATATGTTAATCTTATTTGTTCTTTCAAAGGAAAAACTTCTGGTTTGTTTATCTTTTGTGTTTTCTCACATCTCAATTTTGTTTAGTTCAGCTCTGATTTTGGTTATTTCTTTTCTTCTGCTAGCTTTGCAGTTGGTTTGTTATTATTTTTCTAGGGTTTCTCTAGGTGTGATATTATTTTGTTAATTTGAGATGTTTCCACCTTTTTGATATGGGCATTTAGCATTATAGTCTTTTCTTTTGACACCACCTTAGATGTGTCCCAGAGATTCTAGTGTGCTGTCTCTTTTTTTTTTTTTTAATTTCTTTCAAATAATTTCTTGATTTCTGCCTTAGTTTCATTGTTTAGCCAGAAGTTATTCAGGAGCAGGTTGTTTAATTTCCATGTAATTGTATGATTTTTAAATAGCATCTTAGTGTTAATTTCTATTTTTATTGTGCTGTGGTCTGAAAGTGTGGTTGATATGTCTTCAGTTTTTTTTGAATTGGTTGAAAATTGTTTCATGGCTGAATGTGTGGTTGGTTTTAGAGTATGTGATATCTGCAGATGAGAAGAGTTGTATATTCTGTTGTTGTTGGGTAGAGTGTTCTGTAGATGCCTTTTAGGTCCATTGGGTCAAGTGTTGAATTTAGAACCCAAATATCTTTGTTAGTTTTCTGCCTCAGTGATCTGTCTAAATACCATCATCGGGTGTTGAAGTCTCCCATTATTATAGGGTGCTTATCTAAGTCTCTTCACACTACTGTAAGATCTTGCTCTATGAATTCGAGTGCTTTAGTATTGGGTATGTATATATTTAGGATAGTCATGTCTTGTTGATTTGAACATTTTATCATTATGTAATGCCCTTATTTTTCTTTTTCATTATTTTTGGTTCAAAATCTGTTTTTTTTTTTCTGAATTTTTTTTTTCAGAATAGCAACCTCTGTATTTTTTTGTTTGTCTGTTTTTTCCATTTGCTTGTTAGATTTTTCTCCATCCCTTTACTTTGAGCCTGTGGGTGTCATTGCATGTGATATGGGTCTCTTGAAGACAGCATACACTTGGGTCTTGCTCTTTACCCAACTTGCCACACTGTGCCTTTTATGTGGTGAATATAGCCCATTTATGTTCATGTTTAATATTGATATGTGCAGATTTGATCCTGTCATCATGTTGCTAGCTAGTTATTATTCAGGCTTGATTGTGTAGTTGCTTTATATTGTCGATGGGCTATGCACTTTAAATATGTTTTTATGGGGGCTGATAATGGTTTTTCTCTTCCATGTTTGGCATTCCCTTAAGGATTTCATGTAAGACAGGTCTGGTGGTAATTAATTCCCTTAGCATTTGCTTGTCTTAAAAGGATTTTATTTCTCTTTAGAGAAATAAAGCTTAGTTGGGTGGATAGAAAATCCTTGGTTGGGATTTCTTTTGTTTAAGAATGTTGAATATACTAGCTACTCAGAAGGCTGAGGCAGAAGAATCACTGGAATCCAGGAAGTGGAGACTGTAGTGAGCTGAGATTGTGCCACTGCCCTGTGGCCTGGCAACAGAGTAAGACTCCATCTCAAAAAAAAAAAAAAGAGAGAATGCTGAATATAGTCTTTTAGTCTCATCTGCCTTATAGAGTTTCTGCTGAAAGGTCCACTGTTAGCCTGATGGGATTCCCTTTGTAGGTGACCTGCCCCTTCTCTCTAGCTGTCTTTATAATTTTTCTTTCATGTTGACCTTGGAGGATGTGAGGACTTGGGGATTGTCATCTTGTATAATACCTCATAAGGGTTCTCTCTCTTTCCAGATTTGAATGTTGGCCTCTCTAGTGAGATTGTGGACATTTTGGTGCACAATATCCTCAAATGGTTTCCAATTTCTTTGCTCTCTCTCCCTCTCTTTCTTGATTGCCAGTAAATCATAGGTTTGGTCTCTTCATATAATTCCATATTTCTTGGAGATTTTCTTCATTCTTTTTTCTTTATTTTTGTCTGACTGAGTTGATTATAAGAACCAGCCTTTTAGCTCTGAGATTATTTCCTCAGCACAGACTATTCTGCTGTTAATACTTCCAGTCGTATTATGAAATTCTTATAGCGAGTTTTTCAGCTCAATCATATCTTTTAAATTCTTTCTTAAAATGGGTATTTTATCTTTCAGCTGTTGTATCATGTTATTGGATTCCTTAGATTCCTTGGATTGGGTTTCAACTCTCTCCTGAATCTCAATTATCTTTACTGCCATCCAGATTCTGAATTCAGTGGTTTTCATTTTAGCCATTTCAACCTAGTTAAGAACCATTTCTAGTGTGGTTGTTTGGAAATCAGAAGTCACTCTGGCTTTGAGTTGCCAAAGAAGTTTTACTGGTTCTTTCTCATCTGTGTGGGGTGATGTTCCTTTAATCTTTGAAGTTGCTGTCATTTGGATGGACTTTTTTGCTTTTCTGTTCTTTACTGCCTTTTGATGAGTTGTCTGTGGTATAAGTTGGGTTCAGTCAATTGGCTTCA
Source organism: Sapajus apella (assembly GCF_009761245.1). Lineage (NCBI taxonomy): Eukaryota > Metazoa > Chordata > Mammalia > Primates > Cebidae > Sapajus > Sapajus apella. Next base: position 10,332,598 of record NW_022436999.1, read on the forward strand.
TTTCTGGGGTCAAGGCTCAGATCAGCCGTCCTAGGCTGCATCATTTAACCATGGGGGACTGAGACCTGTACTTCATTCTCTGTACTCTGGAGATTAAACACCCACCTCATTGGAAGATCTAAGGTGTTCTTGGTCTTCTGGCCTGGCAACAACACTCTGATGGGAGGTGCTGGCAAAAGTGTTTTCTCATTGTGGTGGCAGCGGGGTCTGTGTTCACACACGTGTGCCAGTGTTGGTGGTGCAGTGACACAGTTGGGTCCACACATGCACACGTGTGTCAGTAGTGGCAGGGTGGCAAGGGCAATGCACAGGCTTGTGTCTGTGATGGCAATGCAGTGGGGTACTTGTACGCTGGCAGGATGGAATGGCAGTGTCTGTGCACAGTTGCACAGTGGCAGTAATGGGATGGTTGGATCTGTGTGTCAGTGGACACTGGTGGTGGTGGGGCACATATACATGGACACTAGTGTGGGTGGGGTGGCAATGGGAAGGTTTGTGCATATGCACACCATTGGTAGCATAGTGGTAAGGTTTGCACATGCATGTACAAAGTAGTGGGGCGAGGTTGTGGTTGAGTGTACACTGGCAAAGCTGGGAGGGAGGCTGCTGCTGGGTGCCTGTTAGTGAGGGCTTGTCTGCTGAAACTCTCCAGTGGTTAAGCAGGGTCTGCTGGTGAAGGAGCTCTGACAGAAGTTGCTGGGAAATGCCCCATTTGGGCATTCAAGGCTGTGCTGCAAGTGGGCATGAGCTGGTAGAGACCACATGGGAGGCTAGAAGACAGGGTTCACTCATATCAGACTGCCTTTGTTCCATGGGCAAGACAGCCTGCTCTGTCCAGGTGTGACAGTTAGCAAAGACCAAAACCACCAAGAAGACCATGGAAAGCCTTGGGGAATGGGTATCCCCAGCCATTCTCTGACTTTCCCAAGCCAAACTCTCTGGGCTAGTGCTTAGGCTAGTGTTCTGTCTTTGCCACCTCTCCAAGCAGCAATCTCTGTCAGCATGAATATTCATGGTTTGTGGGGTCTCCTGAAGCTAGGATTCTGGAGGTCTATGGCAAGATTAGACCACTTCACACCTGTTTAACTCACCTCTTCCCCAGGAGCTGCTGGGGGTCAAAAATGAGTACTGGTGCTTGGCAGTTCCATGCAGGATTTCCAGCTTGCTTTCCCTTCAGCCCATGCCGGAGGAAGGAGGTCTGCATTCTCCCTCCATCCATTCTCAATGCCTTCCTTCAAACGGTCTGCTCAGAGTGTGCCAGTCTTCTTGATGGTCTAGTATCTCTGTGGGAGATGCTTTTCCTAGCTGCATCTAGTCTGCCATTTTGGCTCTTCCTATACTACATTTTATGACTGACTTTTTCTTCTGTCTTCTAGAATAAAAGTAAATAATTTTCTCTGCAGTTGAATATATAATATAATAATGTACAATATTAAGTTTGAATCTTTTTATAGATTTGTATTATAATGTATTTTTAGCTAGAGTTCTTTGGGGAGTTCTTCCCTCCCCATCCCCGAAGGCAACATCTAAATTTGATCATATAGTTTGTTATTTTAGGAATTTTTTCCCTTTACTTTTTGAAATGAATCTATTTTCACAGCTTTTTCTGTTTTCTGAGGTTTCTGAGAAAATATAGCTTAACAGACATCTATTTGAGAAGCTTCCTTGCTGATTCTGAGCCATAGCTTTGTAACACATTACAATAGATCATAATTATTATTTTTTCTTTCTTTTTGACAGTCTCATTCTGTCACCCAGGTTAGAGTGCAGTGGCATGATCTTGGCTCATTGCAACCTCTACCTCCCAGGTTCCAGTGATCTCCTGCCTCAGCCCCCTGATTAACTGGGATTGCAAGTGTCTGCTACTGCACCTAGATAATTTTTGTATTTTTAGTAGAGATGGGGATTTCCCATGTTGGCCATGGTGTTCTTGAACTCCTGACCTCAGGTGATCCACCTGCCCCAGCCTCCTAAAGTGCTGGGATTACAGGTGTGAGCCACCATCTGACCATAATCTTTTGAGGAGCATTTTGTTATTCAAAGGAGAGATTTCAAGGTGTTTATTATAGTGAATACAGACTCTGAAAAAAAATAAAATAAATGTTGTAATAATACGTATGAATGTCTATATGATATAAAGGTCTTTAAAGCATTTTCTACATTTTGCAAGTGAGAAAATAGCTACTCTGCAGTTAGACTGAATTCTTATTAGCTAACTATTCTCACCAAAAGAACATCTGCCTTGCTGTTATATCTTTTTAAATCCCCAGATGGGAGGTACATTTCATAGATTTTTGCCTTCCAGTCAAGTGATCTTTTTCTAAAGGAGTCAAATCAAGCGAGTCTACTAAATAGCCAGAGACACTCAGATGACCCAACGAGACTATAGTAATTTCTCTTGGAGAAAGTCATTCATTTTCTGTCTCTTCTCTCTGAATCAGGTTGTTGATTCACCCAACACTTTCAGAAGTTGACATTTGATTTCACTTGGGTATGTTCTGCGCTCACAGTTATGTCCTCTAGAGGGTGATATCATTTGTAGAAGTTCAGAGACATAGTCCCTTAGGAAACTCACAATCTGGAATGGAAACTGCAATTGAATTAAAAGCTGTAATTGCTAATTCTGCACATAAGAAGAGGCCAATTTTCCCTAATGACAGCACACAGAGGTGATACAGAGAATTGGACCCTGACCAGGAATTTGCGTCCTGTTAGGTATGATTATGGACTGTATTACAACCTAGAGCATTAAATGGGTAATATGTAACACAGGTCCTTTGAAAGTTAGTTTCCCATGACAGGAAGTTATGAAACACTCTTTTCACACGAGAAAAGAGTGTTTTCTAGTGCTCTGAATTCAGAAACTAGGATGTCAGATGGCCTACTTGGCCATTGTAGATGGTGATAGTACACAGCAAAGAGTCTCCTGTGCCAGCGAAGGTGAGCAGGAGAAATCAGATCCAGCCTCCTTGATTTATAACTCCACAAAATGAAGCTGACTGGCAGCTTTTAAATAACATTTCTGTACCTGAGAGTCACCAAGTGGCTTGTTATTGAAATCACACACTGGGAAGATTATCTCTGTAGGCTGTTGGTAGTGAGGATGCAGGTGGGAAGAAAAAAGTGCCTGACATGGGCCTATCTCCTTCATTCAAGTGAAGCTGGCTTCTCCAAAGTTTTTGTTAAGAAAAGTGACAAAATGGATGTTTGTTCTTGTGAAAAAAACTGTGAAAGTAGATTTGGATTTGGTAGTTTTGTAGAGCTGAAAAATCTCTGTTGTTGGGTTCCTATGTCATTCTACTTGACTTGTTCCTTTAAAGGGCTCTTTTAAATTTTGAACCAGCAATTTTGTGGAGGTTGGTAACAGTGATGATGATCAAATAACATTGAGAGAGAGAAAAAAAGAGAGACTGTAAAAATTCAAAAATTCAATCAGGACAAGTTTGTCAGCAGAAAAGACTTACAACAAATATAATTATTTAAAAATATACCCTATGCCTGGAGGGTAAACCAGCTTTATTATATCAAATAGAATATAAAGGATTTGAATTTTCAGCTTTTCGCAAATGTTATAAAACAAATGTGCCAATATCCTTCTGCTAGCACAGATACCTCAGTATTTTCCATAATCAAATAGCCATGCCACAGAAATAAATTCATAATTGATGCCACAGGATTTCAGATTATCCAAGCATTCTCTCATTTTCTTCAAAGGCTCTTCAGAAAAAAATATGCCTAATTTAGAAAACTGTTACTCTAGTCTAGATTTCAGACAGTGGGAATATTCAATGCTCAGGTGCGTTTCAGCTTGTTGAAAACACAGCTGACTAATTTTGATGAAAGAAGATCAGAGATAGATTTAATATCTTACCAAAATAGGTCAAACTAATATAAGTGACCAGAACTGTAATAAAGACAAAATATAACCATCCATATAGCAACAAAAGTCATTGTTCTAAATGAGGATCAAGAGCAAAGTAGTCCTTTATTGAGTTTTATAAAAAGACTTGTTCTTGGAACTAAAAATTTGAGATTGCGTCTTTGAAATGTGGGAAAATAAAATCATTGAGATTTAAACAAATGGAAGAGAACTTGGGGAAAGCATTTTTTATAAGGAAAAATGTCTGTGTTCCTTGAATGGCTAGCAGATAAAATAAACCGAACATCGTATCCTATGTCCAGCCCCCTCCTGGAGGAGTGTCTTCCACCCTACACCCTCCATTATCCTCCCCCTGTGTTCCAGCTCCATGTTTCTCTCTTTTCCATACTAATCTACAGCCAGTTGCTGTAACATTTGGTTGGTATTTGCTGTGTGTTGCTTCGTAGGGTCATATTGTGCTGAACAGATGACGTATCTCCATGCACTGACAGTTACACTCTTAAAGAGACATCTATTATCCCATATATCCAACTGCTCTTTCTATACCAGCACCTCAGTGACTTTTTCTGATTAAATGCATAGTGATATTACAGAGTTCTTAATTTGAAGCAATGTGTGCTGCTTTCCTTTCTGGTGGTAGAAATTGATACACATGGGAAGTAAGTACTGAGAGGAGAGTAGCAGGAAAAGAGGGAAAAGAGGAATTTGATTTATTTTTTAAAATTCTATATATCACTGGAATAATTTTGGATAGTTCTCTTTTAAAAAGAATTTTATTTTTAACTTTTGTGGATATATAGTAGGTATATGTATTTATGGGGTATGTGGGATATTTTGGTACAGGCATACAATGTACAATAATCACATCAGGGTAAATAGGATATCTGTCTCCTCAAGCATTTATCCTTTATATCATAAGCAATTAAATCATACTTTTAGTTATTTTAAATGTACAATTAAATGATTACTGACTATGGTCACCCTGTTGTGCTGTCAAATACTAGGTCTTATTCATTATTTGTAACTTTTTTTTTTTTTTTTTTTGAGCTGGAGTCTCACTCTGTCACCAGGCTGGAGTGCAGTGGCACGATCTTGGCTTACCGCATCCTCTGCCTCCCAGGTTCAAGCAATTCTACTGCCTCAGCCTCTTGAATAGCTGGGATTACAGGCACGTGCCACCATGCCCAGCTAATTTTTATATTTTTAGTAGACTTGGGGTTTGGCTATGTTGCCCAGGCTGGTCTCGAACTCCTGGCTTCAGGTGATCCACCTACCACAGCCTCCCAAAGTGCTGAGATTACAGGCATGAGCCACCGTGCTAGGCTGTAACTATATTTTTTAGCAATTAACCATCTTCACTCTCCTCCCATCCACCCACTACCCATTCCAGCCTCTGGTAACCATCATTCTACTCTCTAGCTCCATGAGTTCAGTTGTTTTAACTTTTAGCTCCCACAAATAAGTGAGAACACGCTTGTCTTTCTATGACTGGCTTATGTCACTTAGCATAATGACTTCTACTTCCGTCCATATTGTTGCAAATGACTGAATCTCATTCTATTTTTTTGGCTGAATAGTACTGCATTCTGTATGTACGTCACATTTTTTGTATCTGTATTCAGCTGTTGATGGACACTTAGGTTGCTTCCAAATCTTGCCTGTTGTGAACAGTGCTGCAACAAACACGAGATTGCAGATATCTCTTCAGTAAACTGATTTCCTTTCTTTTGGGTATATACCCAGCTGTGGGGGTGTTGCATCATATGGTAGCTCTAGTTTTAGATTTTTGATTAACCTCCAAACTGTTCTCCTTAATGCTATACTAATACACATTTTGACCAACAGTGTACACGGGTTCCCTTTTCTCCACACCCTCACCTGTGTTTGTTATTGCCTGTCTTTTGGTAAAAGCCATTTTAAATGGGGTGATAGGATGTTGCATTGTAGCTTTGATTTCCAATTCTCTGGTGATCAATGATCTGGGGCAGCTTTTCATACAACGGTTTGACATTTATATGCCTTCTTTTGAGAAATGTCTACTTAAATCTTTTGTCCATTTTTAAATCAAATTATTAGACTTTTTCCTGTGGGATTATTTGAGCTCCTTATATATTCTGGTTATTAATCCTTTGTTAGATGTGTAATTTGCAAATATTTTCTTCACTTCTGTGGGTTGTCTACTCACTTTGCTGATTGTTTCCTTTGCTGTGAAGAAGCTTTTTAACTTGATGTGATCTATTTGTCCAGTTTTGCCTTGGTTGCCTGTGCTTACGAGTATTACTGAAGAAATCTGCCCCGTTCAAGGTTCTGGGGAATTTCCACAATGTTTTCTGTTAGTAGACTCACAGGTTGAGATAATAGATTTAAGTATTTAATCCATTTTGATTTAATTTTCATATATGGTGAGTGATAGGGGTCTAGTTTCATTCTTTTGGATATGGATATCCAGTTTTCCCAGCACAATTTATTGAAGAGACTGTCTTTTCCTCAGTGTATGTTCTTGGCACCTTTGTAAAAAATGAGTTCACTTTAGACGTATGGATGTGTTATTGGGTTAACTATTCTGTTCCATTTGTCTATGTGTTTGCTTTTATGCTAGTTCCATGCTATTTTAGTTATAGTAGCTCTGTAGTATAATTTGAAATCAGTTAATATGATTCCTCCAGTTTTCTTCCATTTGCTTAGGACAGCTTTGGCTTTTCTGGGTCTTTTGTGGTTCCATATGAATTTTAGGATTTTTTTTTTCTATTTCTTTGAAGAATGTCATTGGTATTTTGTTAGGCATTACATCGAATCTGTAGATGGCTTTGAGTAGTATGGACATTTTAACAATATTGTTTCTTCCAATCCATGAACATGGAATATCTCTCCACATTTCTCTGTCCTCTATAGTTTCTTTCGCTGATGTTTCATAATCTTCATCATAGTGATCTTTTACTTCCCTAGTTAATTCTTAGATATTTTATTTTGTTTGTAGTTATTGTAAATAGGTTTACTTTCTTAATTTCTTTTTCAGATTATTTGTTTTTGGCATATAAAAATGCTACTGATTTTTATATGTTGATTTTCTATCTTGGAACTACTGAATTTGTTTCTCAGTTCTACTAGGTTTTTGGTGGAGTCTAGGTTTTTTCAAAATATAACATCATATCATCTGCAAACAATGATAATTTGACTTCTCCCTTTCCAACTTGGATACCTTTTATAGCTTTCTCTTGTCCAATTGTTCTAGCTAGGACTCCAGTAATATGTTCAATAACAGTGGTGAAAGTGGGTGTCCTTGTTATGTTCCAGATCCTAGAGACAAGGCTTTCAGTTTTTTTTCCATTCAGTATAGTACTAGCTGTGGGTCTATAGTATATGGCTTTTTTATGTTGACATGTGTTCCTTCTATGCCCAGTTTTTTGAAGGTTGTTGTCATGAAGGGATGTTGAATTGTATCAAATGGTCTTTCAGCATCAATTGAGATGATCATGTAATTTTTTTTCTCTTCATTCTGTTGGTATGATGTATCACACTGATTGATTTGAAAATGTTCAACCATCCTCAGATCCCTGGGATAAATCTCACTTGGTCATGATGAATGGTCTTTTAAATGTGTTGTTGAATTATTCTTGCTAGTATTTTGTTGAGGGTTTTTGCATCAGTGTTCATCAAAGATATTGTCCTGTAGTTTGCTTGCTTGTTTCTTTCTTCCTTTCTTTTTCTTTTTTCAGTGCATCTTTGTCTGGTTTTGGTATCAGAGCAATAGTATTATCCTCATAGAATGAGTTTGGAAAGATTCCTTCTGCCTCTATTTTTAAGAATAGTTTGGGCCAGGCATGGTGGCTCACACCTGTAATCCCAGCATTTTGGGAGGCCAAGGTGGGCGGATCACCTAAGGTCAGGAGTTCGAGACCAGCCTGACCAATATGGTGCAACCCCATGTCCACTAAAAATACAAAAATTAGCTGGGCTTGGTGGTGTGCGCCTGCAGCCCCAGCTACCTGGAAGGCTGAGACAGGAGAATTGCTTGAACCTAGCGGGTAGAGGTTGCAGTGAGCCAAGATTATGCTACTGCACTTCAGCCTAGGCAACAGAGTGAGACTGTCCCAACAAACAAACAAACAAAAAAAGAACAGTTTGAATGGTATTAGTATTAGTTATTTAAATGCTTAATAAAATTCAACCATGAAGCCATTGTGTCCCAGCTGTTTTTTGCTGGGAGACTTTTTAATTACTGCTTCTATTTAGTTACTTGCTATTGGTCTATCAAGGTTTGGATTTCTTTATGGTTCAATATTGGTAGTTACTTGTGTCTAGGAATTTATCCATTTCTTCTAGGTTTTCCAATTTATTGGTATATAGTTGTTCTTAGTGGCCTCTAATTATTCTTTGAATTTATGCTGTATTGGTTATACTTTCTCATTTTTCATCTCTGATTTTATTGATTTGGGTCTTCTCTCTTTTTATTTTTTTATGTTTGTCAATTTTTTTTATCTTTGTGAATAGCCAACTTTTCATTGATCTGTTGTATTGTTTTATTTGTTTCAATTTTATTTCTGCTGTGATGTTTATTATTCTTTTTATCTACTAACTTTTGGTTTGGTTTGCTCTTGCTTTTCTAGTTCTTCAGGCATCATTAGGTTGTTTATGGGAAGTTTGCCTTCTTTTTTCACACAGGCACTTATAAACCTTTTTTTGTGTCTTTATATAGTTTTTGTCTTGAAGTCTATTTTGTCTAAGTATAGCTATTCCTATTTTATTTTATTTTATTTTACTTAATTTTATTTTTAGAGACAGGGTCTCACTTTGTAACCCAGGCTGGAGTGCAATGGAGCAATTTCAGCTCATTGCAACCTCTGCCTCCTGGGTTCAGGCAATTTTCTCACCTCAGCCTCTCGAAGAGCTGGTACTACAGGCACACAACCCCATGTTCAGCTAATTTTTTTGTATTTTTAGTAGAGACGGGATTTTTCCATGTTGGCCAGCCTGGTATGAACTCCTGACCTCAAGTGATCTGCCTACCTCAGCCCTGCAAAGTGCTAGGATTATAGGCATGAGCCAGCATGCCTGGCCATATTTTTTTAAAATTTCCATGTGTATGAAATATCATTTTCTGTCTTTTATTTTTAGTCCATATGTGTCTTTGTAGGTGAAGTATGTTTCTTTTAGGCAACAGATCATTGGGTCTTTTTTTTTTCTTTTCTTGCTTTTTATCCATTCAGCCACTCTCTGTCTTCTTACTGGAGAGTTTATTCCATGTACATTTAATGTTAAATTGATAAGTAAGGACTTACTCCTTATATGTATGTTCCATGTACATTAAATGTATATTTCATTATTAATATACATGAAATGTATATTCCATGTACATTTTATTCCATAAAACACATTTTATTATGTGTTTTCTGCTTTATCTTCTTTCTTTACTTCCTTCCTGTCTTTCTTTTAATGTAAGTGATTTTTTTTTCTGATGATATGTTTTAATTTCTTGCCTTTTATTTGTTGTGTATCTGCTGAATGTTTTTAGATTTGAAGTTACTATGAGGCTTGCAAATTATATGATATAACCAATTGTTTTAAGCTGATGACAAATTAATACTGATTACAAGCAAAGAAATATAAGCCAAAAGAGAACTAATAAAACCTTTATACTTTAACTGCATCTCCATGCTTTTTAACTTTTTGTTGTTTCCATTTTATATATTATTTTACTGTCTATATTTTGAAAAGTTGTAGTTTTTTAAGACTGTTTCATGCTTTTATCTTTTTATTTATGAGTAGCTTATATAGCACAATTATAGTATTATTATATTCTGTATTTTTCTGTGTACTTATTATTATTAGTAAGTTTTGTACCTTCAGATAATTTCTTTCTTTCTTTTTTTTTTTTTTTTTTAAGACAGAGTCTTGTTCTGTTGCCCAGGCTGGAGTGCAGTGGCGTGATCTCGGCTCACTGCAAACTCCGCCTCCTGGGTTCAAGCAATTCTCCTGACTCAACCTCCTGAGTAGCTGGCATTATAGGTGCCTGCCACCACGCCCAGCTAATTTTTGTATTTTTAGTAGAGACGGGGTTTTACCATCTTGGCCAGGCTGGTCTCAAACTCCTGACCTCATGATCAGGAGTTCGCCTCGGCCTCCCACAGTGCTGGGATTACAGGCGTGAGCCACCGTTCCTGGCCAGGTGATTTCTTATTGCCCATTAATGTCCTTTTCTTTCAGAGTGAAGAACTACCTTTAGCATTTCTTGTAGGACAGATATGGTATTTATGAAAACCCTCAGCTTCTGTTTGTCTAGAAAAATCTTTATTTTTCCTGAATGTTTGAAGGATATCTTGCCAGATATACTATTCTAGGGTAAAAGGGTATTTTTCTTTAGTACTTTGAATATATCATGCCACTCTATCCTGGCCTGTAAGATTTACGCTGAAAAATCTGCTGCCAGATGTATTGCAGCTTCACTGTATTTTATTTGTTTCTTTTCTCCTCCTGCTTTTAGGAACCTTTCTTTACCCTTGACCAGTGGGAGTTTGATTATTAAATGCCTTGAGATAGCTTCCTTTGGGTTAAATTTGCTTTGTGTTCTGTAACCTTCTTGTACTTGAATATTGATACCTTTCTCTAGGTTTGAAAGTTCTCTATTATTACCCTTTTAAATTTTCTTTCTTTTCTTTTTTTTTTTTTTTTATAGAGATGGGGTTTCACCATGTTGGCCAGGCTGTTCTCAAACTCCTGACCTCAGGTGATCCACCTGCCTTGGCCTTCCAAAGTGCTGGGATTACAGGCGTGAGCCACAGCGCCCGGCCTACCCCTTTAAATTTTCTGTTCCTCTCTCTCTTTCTCCCTTCTCTTTAGGACCACTAACTCTTAGATTTGCCCTTTTGAGGCTAGTTTCTAGACTTTTAGTCGTGTTTCCTTCTTTTTTATTCTTTTTTCTCTTCTGCCTATTTTCAAATAGCCTGTCTTTAAGCTCACTAGTTGTTTCTCATGCATGATAAATTCTGCTATTAGGGGACTATGATGGATTAATCAATATGTCATTTGCATTTTTCAACACCAAAATTTCTGTTTGATTATCTTTAACTTTTTTCAATTTCTCTGTTAAATTTATCTGATAAAATTCTGAATCCTTTCTATGTGTTATCTTGAATTTCTTTGAGTTTCCTCAAAACAGCTATTTTGAATTCTCCTTCTGAAAGGTGACATATCTCTGTCTCTCTGGGATTGGTCCCTGGTTTCTTGTTCAGTTTGTTTGGTGAAATCATTTTATTAGTCTATTTTCATACTGCTATAAAGATACTACCTAAGACTGGGTAGCTTATAAACAAAAGAGATTTATTTGACTTACAGTTCTGCATGACTGGGAATGCCTCAGAAAACTTACAATCATGGTGGAAGGCAAAGGGAAAGCAAGCACCTTCTTCACAAGGTGGCAGGAGAGAGAGAGAGAGAAAGCAAGAAAGAGAGAGAGAGAGAACTGCCAAACACCTTTAAACCATCAGATCTTGTGGGAACTCACTCACCGTCATGAGAGCAGTATAGGGGAAATTGCCCCCATTATCCAATCACCTCCCACCAGGTCCCTCTGTTGACACATGAGGATTACAGTTTGAGATAAGATTTGTGTGGGTACACAGAGCTAAACCGTATTAGTCTTGTTTTCTTGGATGGTCTTAATTCTTATGAAAGTACTACCAGGGTACCTCCAATGTTTACTTAAGGCCAAGGGTTCTTCATTCAGCTTGTGGTGAATGCTGCTAGGCCTGGAACTCACCTTTCCCTCTGGTTTAGGGTAGGTTCAATAGGCTTCCCTCTGGGTTAGGGTAGGTTCAGAATTGTCATCCAATAGCCAAGGCCTAAAATCTAGGACCCCTGGTGTCCACTTGATGGTCTTCCCCACTGTGTTCAAGCTGGTACATAAGCTGCAAAATAAAGTCCCATTCATTCTTTTCTCTTCTCTTCTCAAGCAGAAGGCATCTTTCCTTGGCAGGATCTGCATGTTTTGTTGTCTTTGTGTTGTAGAGTGGAAAAGAAACAATGCATTTTGGGGACAGCTAAGGACCCATGCAGATGAGGTATTGCCTCACAACCCAAACCATAATATACATTATCAGGCAGGAGGTATGGTAGTTCCAGATTTAGATCCAGAGTGGAAGTATCAAAGGGGCAGTTAGGACTCGGAGAGATCATATAATCTCTTGCTGGTTGGAAGGGATGAAGAAATGTGTGAAAAAGCCTGTTAACTATGAGAAGGTTGTAGGAAATTTCCCAGGTCAAAGATGAGAATCCAGCGTTGTTTCTAGAGCATTTAGTTGAGGCAATCAGGAAATATACTAACACTGATCCTGCCTCAAGGGAAGGACAGACCCTTTTAGGAGTACATTTTATAACCTAGTCTGCCGCTGATATCCATAGGAAGCTACAAAAAAGAAGCGATGGGTCCCCAAACTCCTAGGGAACAGCTTTTGGATATGGCATTTTAGTTTTTAATAACAAGGACAAAGCAGAGGAAACAGAAAGAGCAAGAAGGACCTCCCACAAGATACAGCTGTTGGCTGTAGTCTTAAGATCACCTCTCACACGGGACTGCCCACCTAACTCTTGGCCTGAACAAGGAAAGCTGAAAGGTGAGAAGGCCACCATCCTACCTTTCTGAGTCTGAGTGTCTGAGTCACCATGCCTTGGGCATGAATTAGTGTACACATTATAAAAAAACTGGCCATTGGAAGAGAGATTGCCCAGGGCTCAGAAGGAAGCTATTGGCACCCAAACCAACAATGGCTGAAATAGCCAGGCAAGTCCAAGAGAGATGGGGCCTGAGACCTTCCGCCACGGCTCCCATCGGGCAACTAGCCATATCTATAGAGGAACCTCAGGTAAGAACATTAACTTCCTTCTGGAGTTAAGGTAAGAACATGGCAGGTAGGCACATTAATTTTCTTCTGGAGTGCTTTTTCTGTTTTGACCCATTATAATGGGCCTCTGTCACCCTAAAACTGTATGGTCAGGGGACAGATGGAAAAGCCCATAGATGCCATTTTACCTATCCTTTAAGTGCTTTTCAAGGACTTGGGTTTTCTCCTGAATTCCCTACACCTTGTTGGGAAGGGATTTATTAACTCAGCTGCAAACAGTAGTATCTTCTGGAAATCACAAGGCAGACAGAAATTGCTCCTTCTCTTTTTCTGTGAATAAATGTCAGACTTTGTTGCTAGACGCCCCTGATATAACACTTAAAGTATGCCGAACTTTGAATCCAGCTATTTGCCTGAACTCACAGGCACCCTAGATCATTCTTGTCTGCAAGTTATGGAGCAAGTTTACTCCAGCTGCCTGGATTTAAAGGATGAGCCTCTCGATAATCCTGAGGTAAAACAGTTTACAGACTGAAGTAGCTATGTGCACCAGGGAAACAGGAAAGCCGGATATGCTGTTGTTGTTAACAGGAGGTAATTGAATCTCACACCTTACCAGCTTCTACCTCACCTCAGAAGGCAGAATTAATAGCTCTTATTAGAGCCCTGCAATTGGGAAAGGATTTAAGAGTTAACATTTACACTGATTCTAAGTATGCCTTTCTGGTACTTCATGCTCATATGCTGCCATCTGGAAGGAACCGGGACTGTGAACTGCTAAGGGTTCCCCTATAAAACATCACTTAGAAATTCTAAATTTGTTAGGTGCCGTTTTGCTGCCCAAGGAAGTAGCTGTAATCTATTGTGGAGGATATCAAAAAGGAGACTCTCATGTGACTAAGGGAAACTCCTTTGTAGATGCAGCTGCTAAGGCAGCAGCGTTACAAGAGCCAGTTACACTTGTCGGCCTGCTAGTGCCCTCAGCCACGGCAGTGACAGACCCTACATACATGAAAGAGGAACAAGAATGGGCTAAAAGGGCTTAATTCAAGATCTTTCTGGCTGGCTTATCAATGACAGCAAACTGTTAACACCAGGTGCGAATCAGTGGAAAATAGTTAAGCAATTGCGTGACTACTCATTTGGGAAGAACTTCCCTGTTTCAGTTAATGTCTTTTTGTAGGAAAAAAAGCTTTTTATATGAAAAAGTTTACTTAAAACAGTCAAACAGGTAACTCAGGCGTGTGGACTGTGTGCCTGGAATAACCCAAATAACCAGTCTTTACCTCCTCCTCTAGTAAGGCCTGTTAAGCATAGGGGATCATACTCTGGTGAGGATTGGCAAATAGACTATACTCAGATGCCCCCATGTAAAGGATTTAAATATGTATTCGTGTTCATTGACACCTTTACCAGCTGGGGTTGGATCGAGGCTTTTCCTACCCAGTCTGAAAAGGCAACTGAGGTTTCTAACCTACTAAAGGAAAATTTCCTAAATTTGGCTGCCTAAGAGCTTACAGAGCAATAATGGCCATCTTTTACAGCGACAATTACCCAAACATATCTTTAGCCCTAGGAATCCAGTACTGCCTTCACTCGGCATGGAGGTCACAGTCTTGGGGGAGGTAGAAAGCGCTAGTCAAACTCTAAAAAGGACTCTTGTTAAGTTTGCCAAGAGACATCAGAAACCTGGCTGTCTTTATTACCTGTAGCTTTATTAAGGGTTTGAGTGGCCCCTAAGGGAAATTTGCAGCTCAGCCCTTTCGAAATAATATATGGAAGGTCTTAACTACAGATCTCCTGCTAGACACAGATATTTTCAAGCTACAGAATTATGTGATCAACTTAGGACAAGTGCAAAATGCTCTTCTTGAATATGGAAATCAAACTTTTCCCCTCCTAAGGAAAAGAATCTTATTACAACCCAGCTGGGAGACTGGGTCCTATTAAAAACTTGGAAGAATCCCCAGCAGATCAACTTTCCCCAAAATGGAAGGAACCCTATCAAGTTCTCCTTAGTACCCCAACTGCAGTTAAACTACGAATAAACAGGTGGGTTCACTTATCTCGAATTAAACCTATTTCTTATGAAGTCCCACAGGCCGATGGAACACAAGCGACTGATCCCGTTTATTCCTGTGTGCCAATCAGTAATCTTCAACTCCTGTTCAGAAGAAATGGGGGATGGGTAACATAAAGATATGGACTGGCATTCTACTTTGGAATATAAATTGGAATCAGGCAGAGTAACTTACTTACTGAGTGGGCACAGACTTTAGCCTCTTTACATAATCAGATAAGCTGTTGGGTATGTGGACATTTTAACAGCAGCTCGAGGGGGAACTTGTGCTTTGATCAAAGCTGAATGTTGTGTGTATGTTCTAGACTATTCAAATCATATCACCCAGGCTATGAAAGCTTTAGACCCTCATATCTCTGTCACTGATGCATTATCAGTCGACCCTGTATTGACTCGATTCCAGTAAATGCCCAGTTCTTGGAAAGCCTTCCTGTTTAGTTTTCTTGGAATGATTTTATTTATTTTGCTTTGCCATTGTGGAACATATTGTGGTTGTACTCTTTGTGTAGGACGGCAAGACAAGCTCACTGAATGCTTTCTTAAACTGGATACTTATGAATATTCCAGATATCGCCTTTTGTTGAAACTTGCAGTTATGAACAACCTTCAACATACCAATGCTCTCTGACTGGGCTCCTCTCTGCCCTAAATGCAAGATGCCCTACTCATTAGGCAGGAATATCATCACCTCTATTTAGCCTGAAGAAGTTACAGAAGATGGATCTTCATCTCTCTGCAACCCTGAGGATTAAAAGTTCTCTTGTAAAGGAAGTGGGGAGATATGTCAGAAGCGTTCAAACCAAAGTGGCTCTATTTTGAGTGAGGCTAGGAAAGCGAGGCTGGGACCTGCTGGGCTGCATTCTCAGAAAGGTAGGCATTCCTAGTCTCTAGATGTTTATGGTTAAGGGAACAAATTAATAATGTTTCCTAAACAGACCCAGATTTGGGAGTGTCCAGATATCTATATACCTGGAGAACAAAAACATTCCTAATTTTGCTTTAAAGATAATATGTCAATTCTTGCAAAATACAGTAAT
Source organism: Sapajus apella (assembly GCF_009761245.1). NCBI lineage: Eukaryota > Metazoa > Chordata > Mammalia > Primates > Cebidae > Sapajus > Sapajus apella. The sequence goes on from NW_022436999.1 coordinate 10,348,432, forward strand.
TAAGAAAATTAATCCTTTATTACAAACTCTTGTAGCAGACCACATCTCCCCATCTACACCAGCATTGGGGTGGATGCATTCCTCCTCTTACTTTCAGGAATGTCCTACTCTGTCTGTGGAGTAGCTGTCCTTTCACCACTTTACTTTCTTAATAAACTTGCTTTTGATAGCACGGTGGACTTGCCCTGAATTCTTTCTGGCGCAAGATCCACGAACCCTCTCCTGGGTTCTGGATCTGGACCCTTTCCTATAACCAGAATCACCCTCTTATAAGCTAAGGGTAACATTTAGTGTCAAGGAATTTCATAAACAGCAATGCAAAATGCTTGAAATTGCAGAAATAAACACTTTCACACTTGCCTAAGATAATATTGAGTCTTCCCAAAGGAAATGCCTTCTTTCTCCTGTTAACACAAAACAGTATCTACTTCCAATTTTCTAAAAATGCCACACATTCAGCATAACCTCTGTTATGAGTAATATCTTAACTGTGTTGCCTAACATTTGTTGGAATTATTTGGTTAATGATACATCTTACGTGAACAGGCAGGGGTTTTGATGTTAAGTCAGGGTCTTGGCACTTTTAGTTCATGAATTGCATTTCTCTAATCTGGGTTAATGAACAGACTTCATACTGTCTTGCTGCATGTGCTAAGATTAGCATTAGTAAAATTTATCTAGACCTAAAGCTTGCACTTTAACTACAGGTTCTAAGCTCATCCCAAATTGTATCTGTCATTTGGTGGAGAATATCTGCTGAGATACTGTCCTATAACTATGACTTTGTGATTATAGAAATAGTTATTATACAAATACATTCCAGTTAATGGGAGAAACCCAGGAGAAGCATTGGGAAAAATGTCAAAGAGCTTTGCCAATCCGTGCTCAGTATTAACCCAGTAATATTGTAAATTAAGAGCTGAGTTTGCTTTTTTTTGTTGCTTTTTGAGGTGGAGTTTCACTCTTGTTGCCTAGGCTGGAGGCTGGAGGCTGGAGTGCAATCTCAGCTCGGTACAATCTCACCTCACTGCAACCTCCACCTTCTGGGTTCAAGCAATTTCCCTGCCTCAGCCTGCTGAGTAGCTGGGATTACAGGTGTGTATTTTTAGCAGAGATGGGATTTCACCATGTTGGCCAGGCTGGTCTGGAACTCGTGACCTCATGATCCACCCACCTTAGCCTCCCAAAGTGCTAGGATTAAGGCATGAGCCACTGTGCCTGGCCTGAGTTTGATTTTCTATTTACAGCCTCACACTAAATTTGAATTGCACTTTTAGAAGTAGAAGGCAACTACATTTTGATTTCATAAAATTTTGATATTAATATGATAGTATGTTTGAAGGACTTAATTTTTCTAAAAATATTATTTGCTTCCATTTATCTGCTTGTGAAAGAACATAATAAAGACAGGCCACTGATATGGGAAGAAAGAGAAATATTGCTTCAACAAGCTCATTCCACTAGTCAGATTTGTCAAGGAAAAGGTGAACTGATATCTTTTTAAAATAATATTCCCTGCAAGAAAAATTGCTCATATTATTCATGTTTGACATTTCATAGTAAAGGTAAAATTCATTTTTAATGAAAAATACTCCACAGGGTTATTAATTAAAAGAAACACAGGAAGAGAGAACTGTCATTTTAAAAGAGCAGCTCATGAATTAGAGAAAGTCACCAGCCAAAAATACAGCTCAGTGATATTCTCTCCAGGATAGGTGGCTGGCCTCCCAGTGGTAACAGCCCTAACCTGCACTCTGCTTGGCACCTGTGCCATCTGGGCACAAGATATTTTTGCCTCAAAGCTTTGGTAAACTTAGAGAAGCAGTTTTTTGAGCTTGTTGATTAAATGTTCTATTATAATTATTTTTTGTGCATTGTTCTTTTTATTTCTAGTGTGCAACTCGAGGGCAAAGAATGTGAATAATGTAATCATAGCATCTAGAGTAACTGTAGCATCTAGAGTTATGCAGGCAAACTGAGTAACCAGCCACTGAATTTATTTGCTGCACAAGATAACTTTTGTGCGTTAAAAGCCTGGGGAGTCGACCTTCACTCTTGCTGGCAATTTGTGCAATGTCAGTGTCCTACAGGGAATGAGGTGGTAAAGAGCATCCTCTGCTAGACTCCAGGTCAAAGCAAAATGTAGAGGGCACCATCTGAACTGCAGTCTGGATGCACCTTTATAATCTCCCTGGTTATTTATCCCAACTTCTTTATTTCTCCCTTCACTACTTCTCATGCCAGACAGTCCTTCAGATTAGAAGGTATTCTGAAAACTATCATATTTAACTTGATTTTTTCCCAAGGACTCAGATTTTTCCAACCCTTGGAAAGAGGCATGTGGTATGGAAAAAAAAATTCCTGTTTTAGCTGTTTCAAATCAAAGGAGGTTTTCCCAGAATCCCCTGAATCATTGGTTTTGTGAATGAACAGTCATGGTTTCTGACCATAGTGTGAAATGTGGTGTCAGGTGCTGAGACAGTCAGTTTTCATTTAGTTTATCTACTTATGAATTTCTAATATGCAAACTTACGTGGTTATACTTCTCTTCAGAAAGTCAAGGTTAAGATATAAACAATTCTTTTTGTCATTATTTAGTATCCCAAATCATAATAGGCGCTTAATATTTTTAAATTTGATTTGATGTCAGAAAGTCCACTGAGCAGTATTCTGAGACTATGATGCTTTGGAAATAACTGATATGGTGGAATTAACTCTGAATTTGAGTGGCCACCTTACTTTCTTATGCCTCTATTTGCTCATCCTTAAAATAAGAATAATTATAACATCTGACGCTTCCAAAGCTCTTACAGTTTAGAAATCTGTTTAAGATGCAATCTCTTACATGTCCTTCAGAGACTATATTATTGTCTCCATTTTATACATGAGAAATCCAAGAACCAGAGCAGTTAGATAATTTGCTATAATCTCTCAATATTAGGTGACAAAGTAATAGTCCTGGAACTAAAGCAAGTCTTTGAAAAGTATATTACTTTTTCTCTTATGTATAACACATCCTATACAGCTCAAAGAATTATTGGGTGAAGTAGGTGAGGTAATAGCAAAAATATTTTTAAAATAGCAATAGTTGTACAAAGGTCAAGTTAATATTAATAAGCAGTATTGTCTTTACTAATAAAGCCCTTCAATACTCTTACTTTCCTCTTTAGTTCCCTGAAGTTTTAAGAGTTCAGAGCTGGTAGATAATACAGCAATTAAAATAGAGGTAAACCTTTGAATGGCAGTTTCAAAAAGTTGGCTCTTTATTTCTTGTTCCTTTATTCAAGGAACCAGCCTTCTCTTCCTTGCTAAGAGAGCTTTCTTTTTCAAAACCTTGTCATTCAGCAAATTTCCAGGACTTCCACAGTCACTAGAGACTGAAGCTACCCAGACGTGGGGTGGAGTCAGGGTAACAGATCCACTTTGTGGATATAGGTGACATAGTGAATATGGTGGTGAAGGACCTTGCTGGCAGCTGTGAGGCCCAGCAGGAAGTTTATGCTTTGATGCAGATTTCTAACCTTGACCTAGACAAATGAGGCAGGAAATGCTTTTCCATATTAGAATTCTAAAGATCTTAATTTCTTTTAGGTTTTGTTATTGGACTTCTTTAATAAAAACAAATTAGCATAATTAAATTTTAATAGGTAAAACATTTAAATAAGGCATGATTAAAAATAATTCAGTTAAACTTTCATAAAAAACAAAAGCAGGAACTCTTAAAGATTTCATAGATTGATTCTATGTCAATACCCCCCAGGTGATTCCTTTGTGCAGCTTCAGAATCACTGACCTAGAACAGTGGTTTTCAACCCTGGCTGCACATTATCATTACCCAGGGAACTTAAAAAAAAAAAAAAGATATCTACCCTGTCCCAAGCAGATTTACATTAGAATCTCTAGGGATGAGGCCTGTTGTACTTTTATTCAAAGTTCTCCTGGTGAGTCTAAACTAGAGCCTTAGGGGAAAACCACTGCTTTATACATATATCTTTAATATTACACACATTTATTTGCACTTCTAAATATTGCACAATCTTCAGGGGTAAAATTCCAGGCAAAATGACTGGAAAACTCACCTTGTAGTTAAGCTATTTTCTGTGTCTCCTCTCCATGAGGAAAAGAGAAGGACCAAAACTGGTCACCATCTTCAGTACTCTTTTAAGGGAAGGCAGTCGCTTTTGGGGCAGTGGCTTTCCAACTATGCTGTGTACATGAATCACCCAGAGTGAATCCTAAGCCCCCAAACCAGGTCTCTGTTGTTCAGTATCTCTGAAGTGAGACCCAGAAACCTGCAACTTGAATAAGCTTTCCAAGTGAATCTGATGTAGTGGTCCATGATCCTAACTTTTCTCTATAGTTTGATCTAAGGGCTTTCTGCCAAAAATATTCCTGTCTCCATGGCATCTCCTCCATGTTGCCTGTAATTCTTCAGGTTGTAACCACTTTGCCTGGAATTTTACCACTAGAGATTGTATAATCTTTAGAAGTATAAATAAATGTGTGCAGCACAGTTTACAATAGCAAAGACTTGGAACCAACCCAAATGCCCATTGATGATAGACTGGACAGGGAAAATGTGGCACATATACACCATGGAATATTATGCAGCCATCAAAAACAATGAGTTCATGTCCTTTGTAGGGACATGGATGAACCTGGAAATCATCATTCTCAGCAAACTGACTCAAGAGCAGAAAATCAAACACTGCGTGTTCTCACTCATAGGCGGGTATTGAACAATGAGAACCCATGGACACAGGGAGGGGAGCACTAAACACTGGGGTCTGTTGGGGGGAAATGGGGAGGGACAGCAGGGGGTGAGGAGTTGGAGAGAGATAGCATGGGGAGAAATGCCAGATATAGGTGATGGGGAGGAAGGCGGCAAATCACACTGCCACGTGTGTACCTATGCAACAATCTTGCATGTTCTTCACATGTACCCCAAAACCTAAAATGCAGTTAAAAAAATAAAATAAATGTGTGTGATGTTAAAGACATGTATATAAAACAATAGTTTTCCACTAAGGGTGTAGTCTAGATTCACCTGGGGAGCTTTGAATAAAAGTACAATGGCCCTTAGCCCTGGAGATCCTACTTTAAATTAGTTTGGGACAAGGCATATAGATATCTCTTTTTCTAAGTTCTCTGGGTGATTATAATGTGTAGCCAGGGTTGGAAACCACTGTTCTAGGTCAGTGATTCGAAAGCTGTACACAAGAATCACCTGGGGGCATTGACACAGAATCAATGTATAAAGTCTTTAAGAGTTTCTGCTTTTGTTTTTTATGAATGTTTAACTGAATTATTTTTATTCATGCCTTATTTAGGATTTTTACTTATTAAAATTTAATTATGTTAACTTGTTTCTATTAAAGAAATCTAATAATGAAACTTAACAGAAACTAAGATCTTAAACAAGTGAAACCACATGCTGCAGAGAGCACTTTATACTTTTTTGCTACTTAGAACATTAGCTGTCCTAAGCTTCTGAAATATGAGGTACTCTCCTTATGCCATCAGTTTCCAGATGTTATTTTATTTCGTCCTTCCAGGCCTTTAAGGAAGATACTACTGTTCCATTTTATACGCTAAAAACCTGAGATTCACAGAGGCTAAGTGGATCACTAAGATTGTAACCCTGATAAGCAGCAGAAACAGAATTCAAACCACAGGGTTTACATTGATACCAGTAATCTTTTCTTATATTACGTTGTCTTTAGATACAGAAAACTCAGACAATTTTTGCAGAACTAACAATTTATAAAATGCTTTTCATTTAAAACACTAATGCTATTCTTTTTTTGCAGAGATTTATGTTAAAACACAAATGTAGAGGCTACTGTAAAATAAAGCAGGAAACAAAACTATGATTGTGTGTTTTCAGGGAAGAATGATTAGATAGGTAAGAAATTTGTAGAAAATAATATCAACTTTTACTAGCCCAAATTTCCTCCTCACTCTTTCTCTCTCTGTGGTAATACATTTTAAAAAGTTCATTCTAAATAAGCTGCAACTTTCAATCATATAGGTTGATTCTCCTTTCCATGCTTATGTTATCATTGGATTGGGGGAGGGAACCAAAAGTAAGCCACTGTAAGATCCCAGAAAAGATGCAACACCTTTTACAACCTAAAATCTAGATAATTTATTGTTGATTTTGACTCCCAGTTGGTTTGGTATGTTCAATTTATTCAAAGTGTGTGCTACTATGTGTGCAGGTAGGTTGCAACCACAAAGACCAACAACGCAGTCTGTATTACAGAGTTAGAAGGTTACTCCATCTACACCATCATGAGCTTTCCCTTAACATGACTTCTTTCATTTTAAACCAGCCTATTGATGAACTAGACCCTTGTATTGCCAATTATCCTCTTATCTGAAAATATAGTATAGTCTTTTTGATCTCCAACATTAGAAACATCAAGCACCTTATAAAGTTCTTAAGGAATATGTGGAGGCCACTTAATTTATCAGTATACTTGTTTGTTTTTCTCAGAAAATTCAATTATGAGTCTTCTTTAAATAGTAATCAATATAGTTTGAAATTATAATGCTGCCTTAGAAATGTGAGAGGGATATCTTTTACATTAATAAGCATTTTTGCTTTTTCTTCATAATCAGAAGAAATCAAGGCATGTGTTTGTGACTTCTACTTAAGACATTTCTGGAAATTAGCAAAGTAAGTTTAGTTAACTAAGTAATTGAAGCTAGAAATGAGACTATTAAAAGCTTCCAATGAGTTCTTTATCCTAAATTGCTGCTCAAAGCTAATCAGTTTGTATTGCTATAAAGAGACAAGGAGAAGGCTTTGCATGTTAGTGGATATTAATTCCATTCTTACTAGTATCCAAAAGTGATTTCTTGACACTAAATAATCAGCTGTGTAATGCAGAGTTCACTAAACTGCATTTCTACCTCCACATTAAATATCTTTTATGTGTAGCTCATCAAAATATATAAATGAAAAGATAAGCTTAATAAAAATAAAGGAAGAGAATCAGACAGAGGTTGAAATATAGGGATATTATCCTTTTGGACTAACGTCTCTTAAATGCCATGTTTTTCTCTGACTAGCTTCACGGCTCAGGAAGAGTTTTACAGAGTGCTGTGAAAACAAGGGACAAGCTTAGGTGTAATGTTAGAAAATCAGCAGGAGAGCAAAATGGGATGGGGGCTGGACAGCAGGAGTAGAGCAATAGTAGCTAAATTATAGCTAGAACAAGGCCACCTCTCTCTGACCACCTAAGCCAGAGAAATGATTGTCACTTATTTAGCTCCTGAGATTAGACAGGTGTGCATGTGCACACACACTCAACAAAGATGGACACCAAAAAGGTAGCATATAATGAAAAGAAGTATATCTTTGTATAATCAGATATGTCCTCACAAATGCCCACATACACATTATCTGTACATTGTGTCCACATGATTGTTTAACAGACATACATTGATATCTTATTCCTTCCTATAATGAGTCTTTCACAGAGGGACTCCTACTCGACCTTTGCTCTTCTTCTGTTGGTTTAATAAGACCTGAACTGTTAAAATATGTGATCTCTGGGAAGGGAAAGGAGCTTAACTATTTTTATGGTCTGTTTGTCTGTCAAGAGGAAAGATTATTAACAGTCCTGCTTCAGATGTTAAAACATTTCCACCCTATCCTCCAAAATCATCTTACTTTGCTAAAAGGTTTACATTTCATAATGTTTTATGTTGATTGCCTATCTATAAAATACCATTAAATGGCGACTGTTAATCAAAGATAATGTTCTATTGGTATCCTTGAGATATGCAGCAAATTTTCCCTTCAATTCTTCAAGTGCCCTGCAGGTTTATATGACAAAGAGTAACACTCCAAATCCCTGCCATGTCTCTAGGAACATAAATCTTTGCCCACTTGTAATGTTTATTTAGAACTTTTCTTGTACAAGTGTTTTGGTCTGTACAACAGTACGATGATTGAAGCTGGCAGGCCTTTGGGATTTATAGTTTCATTGGGTCACTGAACTCCTTATCAAAAGTGTTTGTTGATGCTCTGCAGACAACTTAGATATTCTCCAGTACATTAATCAAGAATCTCTTGTTTTTTAAATGATTCAAATGTTACTATAGCATTGCCTTTTAAATTTATTCTCTAAAAATGCCTACATACTCTAACACAAAATAAAAGAAAAAAGTTTCTCCCATAAATAGTGTAGTCATTTTGACCAAAGGTTCTTAGCCTACAAAGCCTTAGCCAACTGTAGGCTTCAAATAAATCTACTGAATTGTTAAAATAAGGTCTAAATATTTTCATGTCTTGGACAATGGCTCCTTTTGAGAGAGGCTTTATAAGTTTTATCAGATTCCCAAAAATGTGTGTGACTCCAGAAGAGATTTAACACTGATTTTGATTTAATTCATAAGAAGTGCCAAATACCACTGTCTTTGAACATGGCATGGCAGTATAATTTGTTTTGGAGTGAATGTTAACTGCTGACATTTTTAACTTTCACATATTTGGGATGATCCTTAAATATTCATGTTGTACCTTAAAATCCAATTATAGATAAAGTTACCACAAATCAGACTAAGTTCTTCTTGAACTTTTTACTTCTCCTGTTCAATTTATTCCCTCTGCCTGGAATGCCCCTACATCCTCTCCCTTTCTCTGCCTGTTGAAGTCCTTTAAGACTCAGCTAAAATAACACTATCTCTAAAGACTTCCAGATTTTCTCATTCAGAATTCATCTTTTGCTTCTTTATAATGCTCTTTCTGTGGGCATTCATTTTATTAAGGGCCCTTTTAAAGTCTAATTTGTATTGAGGCATATGATTGTATGTTTCTAACTGGATTGCAAACTACTGTAAGAGAGAGAGATGCATTATTCATCATTGCACCCTCCATTAGGCACAGTGCCTGGACCTTAATAGGTACTTAACGAAATGCTTCTTGTTTAGCTGTTTAATGAATGTCAGATTGATATTAGATGCCCTAAGTATGATTATAGGATCTGATAGGGATATAAACACAAACTATACATTATCCTTGTAATACCTGGCAGCAGTTTATTAGCATATGTAAATCATAATGGTCAAGGTATTTAAAGAAATCATTGTATGATATTTTAAAATATTCTCATTATTTATATGAGATGATGCAGTTTCAGCCAGTAATGTTGAGCCTCATTCACTCATAATGAGCTCGGTGTGACACCCAAAAAGCTTAACTGTGCTGAGTTCTTTTGAATCAGTCATCCTCCCATATCTGCAGTTTCCCTTTCTGTGGTTTCTGCTACCCACAGTCAATTGTAATCTGAAAATGTTAAATGTAAAATTCCAGAAATAAACATTTTGTATGTTTTAAATTGTAGGGTTTTTTTCTGAGAAGTTATGAAATCCGAAGAAGTCCAGCTCCATCCCTCTGAGGATGGGAATCATCCCTTCATCTAGCACATACCCACTGTGTACACTGCCCGCCCATTAGCTTTTTAGTAGCCATGTCAGTCATCTGATTGGCTGTCATGATAGCACAGTGCTTGTATTCAGGCAATCCTTATTTTATTTAATAATGGCCCCAAAGTGCAAGAGTGGTGATGCTAGAATGTTATAATTTTTTTATTATTAATTGTTTGTAAACTCTTTCTGTGCCTAATTTATGAGTTAGACTTTATCATAGGTAGGTATGTATAGGAAAAATATATATGGTTCAGTACTGTCTGCAGTTTTGATCATCCACTGGGGGTCTTGGAATGTGTCCCTAGCGGATAGAGGAGACTACTGTATTTTGCTGTATATAAAAGTATCTTTAGTAACTCTTAGCAAGTAATAGCTGTTAATAATGAATGTTGCATTTCATAGCTTCTGTTTTTAGACTTTTTAAAGTGGTCCTCAACTGGGATTTAATTTACTTTTTCTTTTTTAGAACCTATTTTCAGGAACCCTGACTTCTCAATAATTAAGAATGTCATCTTTTATTACTTACCTCTTAATATACAGAGCCACTTTCATTCTATAAAACTCTGAGTAGATTTATTTTTAAAATAGCTCATGTTTATATAACACTGTACAGATTCAGATGCACTTTTATATGCATCTCCAAGGTGATCCTCAGGACAACGCTGTGAGTTATAGTGGATTACTTCTCATTTTAACAGATGAATAAACAGACTCAGACTCTACTTACCTAAGCCACTTATGCCAGGTGAGTGACGCAATGGGTATAGAACCCAGGAATTATGACTCATTCTGTTACGGTTTTGTGCTCCCTCTAAGGTACCAGATACAACCTATAATAGATATGCCTTGTGCATTTTCATGTGCCAAATGCTATCTGTTCTAGTCACTTAGGGTATATCAGTAAACAAAACCAACAAAAGTCAAGTCCTTGGTGAGATTAAATTTGTGTTTGGGAGAACAACAAATAAATACAATGTATAATCTATTTGAAGATAATGAGAGCAATGGTGGAAAATGAAGCAGGAAAGAAGGTCCAAGCATTTGTGAAGAGTTGCAATTATATGATTAGGCATAATTAGGCCTCATTAAAAAACTGTTGCTTGAACAAAGACTTAAAGAAGATAAGGAGCAAGTCCTGTGGATATCCAATGGGTAAAAGAAGAGAAAATACCGAGTATAAAGGCCCTGAGAGAAGAGTTTTCTTTGCATGGTTGAGGGACAGAATGGGGGCCAGTTCGCCTGTACTGTGGTGAGAAAGGAGCAAGGGAGATGAGATCAAAAGGTGTAGTCTTGGAATTCACTGTAAGTGTAAGAGTTAAAGAAGAAAGAAACATGAACTGCAGCTCAGCAGAAAAGATAGGTTTACTTTAGGTAAAACCTGAGAGGGACTTCTGGCCAATTTCCATCAGGAGTGTTTTCCCTCACAGACTAAGAGTATATATTGGTTTCAGGGTGAGGGGGCTTATCAGAAGCTTGGAGTGTTTCTGTTTGAGGGAGAAGTTTTGTGGTAGGGTTGAAATATCTCTGGGAGGAGGGGAGTTTATTTTGGGGCAGACATCTTTCTGGTTGGAGGAGCATTATTTTGAGGCTGGCATCTTCCCAGCTGGAGGGAGGTTATCTTGGGGCTAGCATGTCTTTGGTCTGGGAGGAATTTGGAATGTTTCTGGCTGAAGTTGTTATTTGTGGTTTATGTTCATGCTATCCTTAGCCATTAGACTAATGCCCTTTGGATTTAGGTGGTTTTTCTTTATTAAGGTCAACTCTAGAGTGAGGGGCTTGTCCAAGATGGCAATGCTCCTGCTGTCAGTAAGGACTTTCATTTCTGCTCAGAATGTGATAGAAAGCCACTGGCAGATTTTGAATAGAAGAGTAACATGACCTAATTTACAGTTTAAGAGTTTTATCCTTGTTTTCATCATACATGTTGAGAATAGATTACAGAGCTGGTGGTGGGGATGATGCAGAAGCACAGAATAGGAGAAGAGACCAGTGAAAAGTCTTGCAACAACCCAAGCATTGGAAGCTGCATGAATTAGCTAGGGCTGCCATAACAAAGCACCAAAACCAACAGCAATTTTTCGACTCACAAATCTGGCCATTTCCCTGCTATGTGTCTTCATGTCACCTTCCCACTGTGCCTATCTGTCTCTTTTTATAAAAGACATCAGTCATATTGGATTAGGGTTCATCCTAATAACTGATTTTTTAAAATTCATTTATCCCTGTAAAGATCCTATCTCCAAATGAAGTGACATTGAAGATGCTGGGTTTCAGGACATCATCAGATCTTTGTTGAAGGGATAGTTTGAAGGACACTGTTATGGAGGATTCATAACAGTGACATAGACCAGAGTGGTGTCATTGAGAAGTGGGTGGATTGTGGATGTATTTTGAAGGTTGAGTTGTGCCTATTATAAATGCCAATAAGTACTAGGTATGATTATTTTTGTTGTTAAAATTATCATCCTAATCCCAGTAGTAACAGTACTTGCTTGAATTATAACAAGCCCATGTTTTCTTAGGTAATGTGTGAAGAAGACAGTAACAGTGAAATTGAAGAATCTCAGGCATGTAATCCATCTCTTCAGTTAAAGGGGTTTCCAGGGTATCTGACATGTTCCTGAGTAGCCTTGCCTAGCTGTTCCCCACTGCCTGCTTTGCCCCATAACCAGGGTTACTATCACTCTTGACCCCAAGTGAGTCCCTTCCTGATGACAGCTACAGCTTCAGCATTCTTGTCACTTCTTTATTTTGTCAACATTGGTTTGATTACATCTGCTCTTCCTTTTGATTCTACAAATACTTGTGCTGTAAAATCATCCTCCCACTTTCAAACTGAACATAATTAAGCCTTATTTCCTGCAAGAACTCTGATAGGGTGTCAGGTATAAGGACTGGACCTCAGCTCTAACACATGGAGACAGACATGACATCTTCCTCCATTTTAAGGTGTATAAATCTAGGCTTGCCTGCTCCAAGGACTTGTCTGGACTTGTACTGACTTGAAATGAGCACATAGAGCAAGAATTTACTGGCACTGTCCTATAATATAGCAGAATATACTTTTTTCCTGGATATTTGAAATGTTTCAATGTATTTATTTCTAAATGATGACACTGAGGTTAAAGCTTAACAAGGCTTATTATTAAAAATAATTACTTTGAATTATAAAAATTGATGTTAAGTTTTTGCTTTGATTCAAGTAACTATGCTATGCAAGTGTGAAAAGAGAAGCAAGTCATGTTCCCTGCCTTAGAGCATGTAAAGTTTAGCAAGGAAGAGAGAGATGCTAATAGGTAATTTCAATACAACATTTTAAATTCTCTGAGAGATTTTATGGTGGGAGCCCATGTGTGGACACTTATGAGCAGGAGGATAGTGGAAAAGGCATAATGCTAGTATATGTGGGGATTGGGTAAATAGGGGCAAGAGGAGGGGCTTTCTGGAAAGAAATGATGGTGCTTTTCCTGAAGCACTCAGCCAGAGTCAAACAGCATGCTCAAAGGTATCTTAGGGAGAGATGCAGACCTCAAAAGGCACGGAGGCATAAAATATTACAACTTTAACTAGAAACTGTGAGTGGTTTGGTATTAATAGCACAGAAAACACAAAGCAGGAGAGTTCCAGATGCTAAAACTGAGGATAGAGGTAAGGGTCAGAGCAGCAGTAAAGCATCCCTTGTGCCTTGAAACAGCTCAAACTAGAGCCATGGAAAGCGTTTAAGCAGTGGATGGCACAGGCAGGTTTTCACTTTGGAAATTTCTCTCTGGTGAAACTATGAGGGGTGATTTTCAATGAATCCTCACTGGAAGCAGATATATTGGGGATTGGGGAAGAGAGAGGCATACGGGATAGCTTAGACTTCAGATTGAATGTATTGAACCATTGGCCAAGAGGAAAATAGAAGTCAGAGCATACAGTATGAGGATAATGATTTGTTAGGATAATGATTTTAGCACATAATTATTTTGGACATGCTGAATTTGAAGTGACATTAGAATATATACATGATTGTGTCTAACAGATTTGGAGAGTGAGATCTGGACCATGTTGGGTATAGTAAATGTCCTCAAAGTGGAGAACTTGATTTAGGAAAAGAATATAATGTTAAATGAGCATTGGGTCAAGGACTGAACTAAAGGGAGCACCAGTGTTTGAAGGGATGATAGAGAGCCCACGAATGCCAATAAAGGAAGAACAAGAAGATGTCATGGATTCCAAGGAAAGAGATTTACTAAAAAAGTAGTCAATAGTGTCAAATGCAGCAATGACCTCCACTAAGGTATAGACTGTGGACCAAAGTGTGCCCACTGGATTTGTCTATGTGGGGATGAATTATAGTGACCAGAGAGAGAAAGAAAACAGTTATATGTAGAAATAGTGGGGCAAAAGCTAAGTTATGTGGGTTGCTGCCCAAACAGCATGAGTACAAGGAGCACCTATTTGTCTTCGTTTGGGCTGCTGTACTAAACTGCCATATACTGGGGGAATGGAGGTGGGACTTAAACAACAAATGCATATTTCTCACAGTTCCAGAGGCTGGGAAGTCTAAGATCAAGGTGCCAGCAGAACAGGTGTTTAGTGAGAGCCTGCTTCCTGGTTTGTGATGGCTGTCATCTCTTTGTATCCTTATGTGGTAGAGGACAGAGAGAGAAAGCAGTCTCTCTCATGTCTCTTCATGATGGGACACTCATCCATCATAAGGGTTCTACTCTCATGGACCAATTATCTCCTGAAGTCCCATCTTCAAATATCATCACAGTGAAGATTAGGGTTTCAGCATATGAATTTGGGGTAACAGACACATTCAGCCCATATCATTATACTGCATAAACAATTATTTCGAGATAATTGTATCAAACTGGGACCCAGAAGGAAGCAAACAGCTGACTCTGCTTGGGTAATTTGGGCTTGGCTAAAAAACAGGCTTACTTACAAAGAATGGGCAATCCTTATGGTTTCCCTATGTAAGTAATAGTAAACTATGCATGAGCTAGTTACAGTACACCACTACCATTTATGATCCTAAAGAGAGAAGGTGGGGAGGAGAAAGAGGGGGAACAAGAAGGAGAGAGAGAGATCAGAGAGAGGAGAAGTGAGGAGGAGAGACAACAAGAAAGAGAGAGTGAGAGAGAGAGAGTGAGGGGGGGAGAAACAGAGAGAGAGTGTGAAGACTAGTATATCAAGAGGGCTGCCTGACAGGAGCTCAGGAGCTGTGATCCTTAACAAGGAAATTGCCAGCCTATGGAGATACCTCTAGAGGAGCTGGGATAGTAAAGACCCTGGTCCTCACTTTCCTTTCTTCCTTATATTTTCTTCTAGTGCTTCCCATTGGCCACACTCAACTGAAAGCAAAGCAACAAGTAGACCCATCAAAATAGTCATATAGGCTAACACAGCAGGGCACAGGGCCAGGTAGGGAAGGGTGGGGAGTAGCTCTGGATAGAGTAAATATATTCAGTACAAAATTATTTGGGGTAGAGAAGAGAATATTAGTTAAAGTGGCCGCAAATTAAAAGGAAAGGGTTGAGTTTTGAGTTTTCTGTTTTTTTTTTTTTTCTTTATCAGGATGAGAGAGATGAGCTAAAAGCTGAGGTAAATGATACCAATAAAAAGGAAGTGAAAGCTACTTTATGAGATAAGGATAACTGATGCAGAAAAGTCTTGACAGCTTCAAGCGATCACCTAAGGAGCCCCAGTGAAAGGATTGGCTTTAAACAGAAAGAAGAAAATGTTATTTTCTCTCAGGGAAAGGAAAGAGAAAGAGAAGCATGGTTGTGTTCATTCTATAGGTGGAGCAGGGGAAGAGAAGGGAGAGGCAAGAAATTGAAAGAGCTGACAGCCTTGCCCCAATTTTCCTGATAAAGAAGCCATAAGCATCTGCTAATAGTAAGAGATAGGGATCTGTGTGGATTTTGAAGAGACTTTTGACTAATTGATACAGTGGCTGAAGGGTGCATAAGAGGGAGTTAGGGCTAAGAACAAGAAAAGTTCATGGGAAGCCCTATTGATGCTAGAGTTTCTAAGCAATCGTTTGTGCCCCATAGGTATGGCTGAGGAATTTTCTCATTCAGTGATGTGTGCACAACAGCCTGAATGTGTAACTCAAGAAGGCCAGTTGAAGGGATGATTTAGGATCAGTTTTATCAGATTAGTTCCATGGTAGGGCAGAACCAAAGGGAATGAGTCCATTGGTGATCATTCGCCAAAATCCATCTTAAACAGCTGAGATCATCTTATTTTCCTCTTATTCTTTTCAGTGATATTTTAAAAAAATATATTTGCAAGACATCTAAACCTATGTCAATGGTGACCGACAGAATTATTTCATAAAGTTCAGATAACAAGATTCCTACAAGTATTATAATTAGCATTTTTCATTATTGGTAAAGCAAATACCTTCTGAAGATTAAAGCAAATATCATAAAAGGCAGATAAATCCAGGTGAGATTCAAATTTTTGTAGAAAATTGTATATGTTTATACATCTATATTGCAGGTGTAAACCATCAACACTGTTTGCTAAATCCATGCAGCAGTGACATTTTCCCTTCATTCTTCCCCATCAATGTGATTAGTATTTTTTAAAGTAGCCAATTATTATAATTTTCAATATCCTACAAATGCTATTTTTTACAAATAAAATAAATTCAATGGAAAATAATCTTGTTAGAAAGGAGTGCTACATGCTGTAGCTGCCACCTTCCATCTACACTGTTTGGAATGTAGTTCAATACAACCCAATTATAAATTATCCCTTTGTGGTTTTACTCTATCAGCTTTTGGTATATGTGTCTTTGCATGGGAGATAAACTTTGCCTACTAGTAAGACAGATTTTAATTGCGCATAATATCACCCTATTAGAAATGAAGATTTCTGTAAGTCTGTTATGATCTCGGATGCATTTAACAATTAAATACCCCCTTGTTGTTCTTGATAGATATGGAAAGAGGTTTCTTGCTTCCACTAATGTTAAACTAGATAAAATAATTTGGAGAGATATCCCTTTTCATATAGTGAAGAGTAACAGAAAGAAAATAAGGAGGAGGAATGTGAGTCACGCAAATTGATTAGTATGTTATTGATTACAGTAATTGATCCGTGGTGGGGCTTAGTGCTGGAAAGTTATTGATTTTGTTCTCTTATGACCATTGCCTTTATAAGGAGGTAGGATAATAATACCTACAGAAGCCTCTACGTCTAAGGTAATGCTTGAAATTAAATAAATATGCTGTAGCAGCTACTTTATTTTGGCTTTAGTAAAATAAGGATTAGAAGATAATACTTTATCCACATATTTCCTGTCCTTATGTATAACCCATTAAACCCTAAAACTGTATTTTCATTTTAAAATATAAAAGTAAGTGCTTAGAGCTCAGTAGTTTCTTTTGAGACATGTTAAGATTGAGAGTAACTATGTATTCTTGCACAGTCTGGAAACAAAGACCTGGTTTGTATGCCAAGAAGTGTAGATTATTTTAATTTTCTTTTTTACTTCAATTTTATATATATTTAAAAAAAAGCTTATATGACAATAAGACCAAATCAAACTGAAAATTCACAGAAAATCCATCAGGTTTGTTTTATAAAAGCAATGACAACTACTAAAATCAATCTGCCCCCAAATTTAAGTGTTGTAACACAATAACATTATAATTCTTACTTATATAACAATTCAAAGCAAGTGTTTGGTGGACAGTCTTTCATTGTGTGATTCAGGGACCCAGAACCTGTCTTCTCCTGGCTGCTTCGTCCCCTAAATGTACTGGTGCTTCCCTTCCAGCTGACAGCAAAAGAGTGGGTCTTGTGGAGAATTTGTAGTAGGCTAGACCTGGACGTGATCACATTATTTCTGCTCATGTTCCCTTAGCTAGAGCCCAGCTATGTAGCAATTCCTGTCTCTAAAGGAGGCAAGGAAATGTCATCTAGCCTTGTGCAAAGGAACAAGAGGAAATAGTTTGGTGATCTTAGTCATCTCTGCCGTAGAGATTGACTCTATGGCTTATCCTTCTTACACCTAGAACTCAGAGTAGACAATAGCAAGTCTCATCCAGGCATGGTGTCTCATTCAAAGTCCAGGATTTCCAGGCAATGTGCAGTTCTGTTGCTCATGTCTGGAAACTCAATAGTTTGTTTTGAGACATGTTAAGATTGAGATCCGTATTGGCTATTTAAGTGGAGATGCTAAGTATATGCGGTGTTCACGTGTCCTCCTTTGACCAAGACAGTGCTGATTTATGCCTGTGCTCTTGAAATAATTATAAATAGCAGCCTCATCTCTAAAATGTATTAAGTTTAGATGATACATTATATGGATATAAGAATCTATAGAGAACAGACTGTAACTATATTAAAAAGTGTTATTAATCAAACTATAGCTGTTATTCAAAAGTGATGAAACCTCAGATTCTCTGACACTTAGAATCAGGAAGAGGAGGAAGATCCAGATAAGGTGACTGAGGCTGGCCACTGACCAAGGACTAGCATATGAGTTAGGAGAGTATGGGGGTTACCTAGCCTTGGGAAAAAGAAAACATAGTGACTGTACTCATGGAAATCACAGTTTTTTGAAGAAAAATTAAAATTTTTAAAAGTAAATTAAAAATTATCGTTCTAGGGGCCAGGTGTGGTGGCTTACACCTGTAATCCCAGCACTTTGGGAGGTGGGTAGGTCACAAGGTCAGAAGTTTGAGACCAGCCTGACCAACATGGTGAAACTCTGTCTCTACTAAAAATATAAAATTAGCTGGGCGTGGTGGCAGCTGCCTGTAATCTTAGCTACTCAGGAGGCTGAGGCAGGAGAATTGCTTGAGCCCAGGAGGTGGAGGTTGCAGTGAGCTGATATCATACCATTGCACTCTAGCCTGGATGACAAAGCGAGACTCCGTCTCAAGAAAAAAAAATTATAGTTGTAGATTAACTTTTCATCTCTTGATCTTGAGAACGCTTGCTTCAAGTACATATTGTAGACCAGTTCAAGATTCATTAAATGCTCCATGCTCTTAGTCTTCTGCACCTTTCTACTGACTGTGTCTCTCTGCCCAGTTCTGTCTAGCCTTTATCCTTTTGATGAATTCCTACTATATTAATAACTAACACTGACAAAGAGAATGCATTTGATGTGTCAGGTATACTTCAAGGCTCTTTTTTTTTTTTTGGAGACTTAGTCTCGTTCTGTCGCCAGGCTGGAGTGCAGTCGCGCGATCTCAGCTCAATGCAACCTCCGCCTCCTGGCTAATGTTTTTGTATTTTTAGTAGAGATGGGGTTTCACCATGTTGTCCAGGATGGTCTTGATCTCTTGACCACCCTCCCAAAGTGCAGGAATTACAAGCATGAGCTACCGTGCCTGGCCCAAAGTTCTTCATATATAGCAATGTATGTATTCCCACCAATCATCATGTAAGGCCAAGTTACTATCCCCTTTTACAAATGAAGAAAATGAAGCACAAAAAAGTTAAATAACTTCTCCAGAATCACATATCTAATGAATACGTGAATGACAATTCGAGCGTCAACCAGTATGGCACCAGAACTTATACTCTTACCAAAGCATTGCATGTGGCTTAGTAATTATAAATTATTAAAAATATTGGTTATATATTATATTTTACCTTTAAACCTTAAAATGTTCATTCAGTTACTGATGTTTTGAGCCATTAACAATCTTTCGTATAAAAACAACACCATAACATAGCTTCTGAGGTTTCCAATTTTGGTTTCTTTTTATTGAGATGGAGTCTTGCTCTCTCCCCAAGGCTGGAGTGTAATGGTGTGATCTTGGCTCACTGCAACCACCCCCTCCCAAGTTCCAGAGACTCTCCTGTCTCAGTCTCCTGTGTAGCTGGGATTACAGGCACCCACCACCACATCCCCACTGAATTTTTTGTATTTTTAGTAGAGGAGGGGTTTCGCCATGTTGACCAGGCTGGTCTTAAACTCCTGACTGCAGGTGATCTGCCTGCCTTAGCTTCCTACACTGTTGGGATTACAGGCCTGAGCCACCACGGCTGGCCAAGTTTGGTTTCTTTAAAGTGGAGCAAGAAACTCTGCTAATAAACACACATGTGACTGACTATTGATAAGTATACAATTCAGCTGATGGAAGTAGAGGTTCACAGGCTTACTACTCTGGAGTATATCATGTGCTATGTATATCGGTCAGTGCATTTTACAAGGAGAATGGAAAATCATGGTCAAGCTAGTCATGTTAATCAAGTGGAAGTCAGCTAAAGAGTGTTTAGAGTGTTTAGTATCTAGTGCATTCACCTACTTCTGTATTTGCATAGTGTGTTAAAATGACCTGTTTATATGTTTCCTGCTTTTTTGTGTGTGCCAGATTGTAAGCAGTGTCTTTATTTTATTCATGTTGATATTCTCAGCACCCACAGCCCATCCTGCATGTGACTATAAATCCTGCTCCTATAAATGTTTGATGAATTATTATACACTGAATTGTTATAGTTATATGCTTATGAGAGGGTCTCCTCCCACTAAACTGAGAATATTTGGGAATGGGACAAACTCTTACTTATTTTTGGGGGGGGCTCTATTCATTTATTCATTAAGTATAGTAGTCATTCAATAATTCAATAATTGATCAATATTTACTGACACCCACAATGTGTGAGCCCAGTGGCTAGTTTCTGGGGACACCATCCCTGGCACCCAGCACTGGGATCTTCTGAGAACCCTGTATCATAGCTCTGATCAACCAGGGGCTGTAACACTGTTTTGTCCTGATACACTTCTTCTGATAAAACTTTAGTGACCTCCCCTCTCCGTAGTACCCATCATTGGAAAAGCCCTGCACTTGCTTCTATCTTTCAGTGTGCAATTCAAGGAAGGACTTCCTTCATCTCTCTTTCCGTGAGCCTCCAAACTCACCTCTCTGTCTATGCAGTGTGGACCTTCCTTACTAAGAAGCTGCTTTATTCACTGCTCCCTCACTCCGACTGCCTGATCCTCTCTCCTCAGAACACTCTTTTCTTTTTTTTTTTTTTTTTTGAGGTTTGAAGAGGGGTTTTTAATTCTTAAAATGGCACATTTGTAAAGAATGCCCTTTGTATATGTTCTACAGAATAGTGTACACATACTTGATGATCAAAGTGTCTCTGAGAAAGTGGCTTCGGACCACACCAGGGTCATGTCCCTTTTTGCTGTGACCCACCCGTCCTGGAGCTGGCTGGGTCTGGCTGGATGTGCTGCCCCGTGAATGCCCCGCTCGCTAACTGCTGGTCCTGAACATTCTCTTGTTTCAAGAACTGATGAGGTTCTCTTCTTCTGACTGACGGAGATTGCAAAACTCCTGGATTTTCTGAATTATACTTCTGTAGGCTAACGTGGCTGGGGAATCTGGGGCATCAATCAAAAAAGACTGGCCTTTGTCACAATTCTTACCTATGAGTGGATCCAGGGGCACTCTGCCGAGGAGAGGGACCTCCAGGTCCTTGCACATGAGCTCCGCGCCCCCAGTCGTGGGAGGGAATATCTGAGATTCTTTCTTGCACTTAGGACAGATGAAGCCACTCATGTTCTCCACCACCCCGATGATGGGCAGCTTCACCTTTCGGCAGAAGTTGATTTCTTTCCGGACATCCTGGAGGGACACCTCCTGGGGAGTGGTGATTATCACTGCTCCGTCGATGTGTGCCGTGGCCAGGTACTGGACGACCGAAAGGTGTTCATCCGATGTCCCAGGTGGGGTGTCCACAATGAGGTAGTCCACTTCTCCCCAGTCCACATCTCGGAGGAACTGCTTGATCATGCCGTTTTTCTTGGGTCCCCTCCAGATAACAGCGTCATCAGGACTGCTGAGCAGGAAACCCACTGACATCACCCCCAAGTTGTCTTCCATGTACACTGGAGACCAGCCTGAGCCACTCTGGTGAACCTGCTCTCCTTCCAAGCCCATTATCTTGGGAATTGATGGCCCACATATATCGTTGTCTAGAAGAGCAATCTGTGTGTTTTCATCCTCTGCTAGGCCATGGGCAAGGTGGGCGCTGAATGTGCTTTTCCCAACACCGCCTTTCCCAGATAATACCAAGATTTTGTGTTTTACGGTCTTCATTTTCTCTTTGATTTCCTCTATAGCTGGTTCTGGAGTGGCCCCCGCTCCAGAAGCGCACAGCCGCTGGTTGGGGCATCCCTGACATGAAGCCCCTCGGCCCGCCTGGGCGCTGTTGGCCCCTGGACAGTCGTGAGGTACCTCCATTCCGTCGCCTTTGCCGCCTTCGTGGTCCAGAACACTCTTTTCTATTTGCTGATCTAGGTCTCAGCTGTCTCTCCAGAAGTCATCCACAACGACTAGATGCCTCCTACATCAGCCTTCTCTGAACCTGTCAATCTCAGCAGGTCCAAAACTGTGTCCATCCCTCATCTCTTCTCTCCTTGTTACTCCTCGAGTTGCTCCTCCTTCTGACTTTCCTGCTTCTCTGGCTTCACTTGCTCCAGTCATCTAGGCTTAGAACCTGAGCCCTCCCTTTCCAGCCTTACCTGTTGGAAGATTTCTGGAGTGACAGTAAGATTGCTGCAGACACAGAGGCTCTTTGATGAGATGTCTCCAGGTATTACTCACTGTGCGATGCTCCCCTCCCTGTGTCCATGTGTTCTCATTGTTCCACACCCACCTATGAGTGAGAACATGCGGTGCTTGATTCTCTGTTCCTGTGTCAAACTCTTACTTAAGTAAACTTTTTGTGAAAATATACCTTGTGTATAGAAATGTCTATAAATCATAAGTGTACTGTTTAATGCATTTTCACAAACTGAACACATCCAGGTACTCAGCATCTAGCTCAAGAAACAGAACAGGAAGCACATCAGAAGCCCATTTCCTGCTCTGTTGCAGTCATTACACACCCCTACCCAAGCTTTACCTACTCACTTTTTTTTTTTTCTTTTTTTTGAGATAGAGTCTCACTCTGTTGCCCAGGCTGGAGTGCAGTGGCATGATCTCGGCTCACTGCAACCTCCACTTCCTGGGTTCAAGTGATTCTCCTCCCTTAGCCTCCCAAGTAGCTGGGATAATAGGCATGCATCACCATGTCCAGCTAATTTTTCATTTTTAGTAGAGGCAAGGTTTCACCACTTTGCCCAGACTGGTCTCAAACTCTTGACCTCAAGTGATTCACCCACGTTGGCCTCCCAAAGCGCTGGAATTACACGTATAAGCCACCATGCTGGCCCCTACTTACTTTTAACTCTTTAGATCAATTTTGGCTTTTTGAATTTTTAGAATTATCTAAATAGAATCATACAATATGTATTCATTTCCATCTGGCACCTTTCACTCAATGTTATTTTGTAGCCGTTATTCACTGTTGTCTATAGTTGTGGTTTGACAATTTTTATTGTAGAGTTTTGTACCAAATGAATATACTTCCATGTATTTATTCATTCTACCCTTGATAAACATTTTTATTTTCAATTCTAGGCTATTATAAACAGTGTTGCTGCACACATCCTTGTACATACCTTTTAATCTACATATGGACAACCTTTTTTGGAAAGTGTACCTAAGAGTAAAATTGCCGAATCTAGAGTGTGCATATCTTTAGTTTTAGTAGATACTCATCAAGCAGTTTTCCAAATGGTTCTATGAATTTGTACCCCCCATAAGATTAAGATAATTCTGTTTTTTCTATATTACTGATTATTTTTATTTTCCATTTTAGGCATCCTGATGAATGTGAGGGGTGCTAATTAGACATCAAAAGAGTACAACTAAAAACCACAATTAAAAACACGGTGGTTTTTAATTGTACTCTTTTGATGGCTAATTAAGATGAGCACTGTTCCATATATTTAATGGACATTTGCATAACTTCTTGTGGTAAAATGCCCATTTTCTATTGGAGTTATCTTTGTTCTTAATAATTTGTAACAATTCTTTATAGATTTTGGTATGAGTTTTTTAAATCAGGCATATGCATTGCATTTGTCTCCTTTCACTCTTTCCTTGCCTGATTTATTCTTTTGTATTCTGTAAATAGCAACACTGTTTATAATAGAGCTGAATTGGAAATAAAAATGTTTATCAAGGGTAGAAAAATACATTGAAGTATATTCATTTGGTACAAAACTCTACAATGAAAATTATTGAACCACAACTATAGACAACAGTGAATAATGGCTACAAAATAACATTGAGTGAAAAATGCCAGCTACAAATGTGTATAATTCTATTTAGATAATTCTAAAAATCCAAAAAGGGGCAAAATTGATCTAAAACGTTAAAGTGAGTAGAGACCGGCATGGTGGCTTGTGCTTGTAATCCCAGCACTTTGGGAGGCTGAGGCAGGTGGATCACTTGAGGTCAGGAGTTCAACACCAGTCTGATTTATTTTTTTACCCCTTTGTGGTTACCACTTTTGTGTGATGTTTAAGGAATCTTATCATATCCTAACGTCATGAAGATTTTCTCCTGTGTTTTCTTTTAAAAGCTTTATGTTTTTTACCTATCACATTACAATCTGCCTTCTATTTAGAGTTGATTTAGTTATCCAGTGTGAGGTAAAGATCAAGACATATTTTTTGACATGAATGTTCAATTGATCTGATACTTACATTTAAATGAACATTGTTTCCCCTGTGTACTGCAGTAGTATCTTCATCATAATTCAATGTTCAAATATGTGTGGGTCAATTCCTAGACACTGTATTCTGGTCATTATTTATTTTCTATTCTTGTGCTACTATCACACTATCTCAATTACTATAGTTCTTAATAGTAAAATATGGAGCAGTATAAATCTTCCAGTTTTTTCTTCTTAATTAATATTGCAATGGCTAGTGTAGGCCTTTTGTGCTTTTATATGAACTGTAAGACTAGCTTGTTAATTTCCGCAAAATGATCCTGCAGGATTTAGATTTGGATTATAATAAATATATGAACAAATGAGAGAAGAGTTTTTACCTTAACAATTATCAGTCTTCCAAACCATGGACATGATCTATCCCTGCATTTCTTATTATTTGTGTTGCCTATGCATAGTGTGTGCCTGGAGTTCAGCTGACTCTCAAAATTGTGAATTCTTCTACTCTTCCTCCTTCCACTCCAATATCAGTTGACTATGAACTCTCATACTTTCACATTCTTACACCATGCTGTCCTCAGCTGGAAATACTCAATTGTCTCTTCAGAGATTATCTGTCCTTCAGGGTCAGAACTCCCTGGAGTTCCAACTGGGCCAAGGCAATCCACGCTTTGGCAAAAACTCTTCTCACACTACCCATAGATAATAGGAGACTACCTCTAATTACAGGAATATATGGAATATGAGGTTCCTTCACTCCATAGTAACACAACTAAATAAAATAGAATATGACAGTGGGAGATCTATTTTGACTGTATGAAGACATATTCTTTCTTTTTAAATTTCAATCACTTTAAGAGTACAAGTGGTTTTGGGTTACATGGATACATTGTATAGTGGTAAAGTTTGTGCTTTTAAGACACTTTCAAATAGAATAAATTACAGATACATATGTGATTAGATTTGGTACCAATTATATAAAGATCTTTATATAGGAAGATTTCAGTGAAATTATATATTCTAATATATTAGAATATTATTTTTCGTGCCTCAATAATGTGCAGTACTGAAATCTCTATAACCAGACTTTCCAATGATGACAGCTCAAAGTTTACTTTCTAGGGCTTCTGCTGGCTTTGCTGTGCATTTGTGTGGATGTGTGCTGGTGGCAAAATGTACTGGCAAATGTCAATCACTTAAACAGGCTCTTTGTTTAAAATTCCGACTTTCAATTCTTGGCAATTGCAATACTGCAGAGACAGGCAGTGTGGCTTCTTGTACTTGTCTTTGACTTAAATAACTAATTAAAGTTCAACACGCTAGGAACAAAGTTATTAGCTAGTACTTGACTCTAGACACTAAAAGTGAATTACTGGCTGGCAATGTTTAGAAGCGCAAGCATTGGTAATTAGCAGCAAATTTTCATCTTCCCTCAGCACAGTATGTGAGCACACTACCAGAATAAGCAGAATTAAAACACACATAAAAATAGCACATGTATCCTAGATTTATAATTTATAATACTAAGGACCATAGAAATTTCAACAGAGTTGGGTGCAAGGAAATTTTGACACCTGGAAAACAGGGCAAGTATGTTGTCTTTTAGCAAGAAGTTACCTTAGGAATAATTTAAAGAACATAAAATGGATTGTAGATATATATATATTTTTGGAAGCTTCAGCTACTAACCTTTTGTGTCATATATTCAAAGACAGAGCTGAAAAGCATCAAGTTCAGCCCCATCTTTTAATCACTATTTAAATAAAGAATAGTGATCATACAGTTACAGCCCTGGCTAGTACTAGAACTCCAATCTTCAAATAACCTGTCATTGATCTTTCCATTAGATACTCTAAACATCAAATCTCCTGCAAATGAAGCTATCAGATTGGAAGTGGCACTAATTACCAGTGCTATTTCTAGTAGCCTTTTACTAAATAAAACATAAATTGGGACATTACTAAATAAATAATGTATTTATTTAGTAAATATTTATTAAATATTTACTAAATAAAACATACATGGGACATTACTTTCTGATCTGTGAAAGGCAAGGAAATACTATCTCCCCTGGATTATCTAAATGTGTTGAACAATCAGATTCTTGAATTGGAATGGGGTGGAAATGATCCAGATAGGCAGGGCAAAGCCACTTACAGGTCTGATTTTGCTTCTATGGAAAGTTAGAAAAACTAGATGGCAAGTAAAAGGCTGCTGTATCAGAATTTGATTATTTTGCAACCAACCAATACTTAGAGACCCCATACTCAATTTTGGACCTGGGTGAACACATTCTCATTCAATTCAAAATAAGCAGTCGATACCTATTTTGCATGGAATAGCTATACCATTCTGATAAAATAGACAATGGTTTACCTTAAGTAGATTTTTCTGTACACCTGATGCTTAGAAGGCCAAAATAGCTTGGCCAAATTTATGCAGGTACTCAAACCCTTTTCTCTTGGCTCTCAGATGATGTTTTATTAAAAAAAATTTACCCCACACTTTTAATCCAGAAATTACATATCCCATAAGGGATGTGAAGGGTGGGTTTAAAGAAACCAGAAAAAGTGAGTTCTAGGTCAAACTATGAATGAATAGCTATATATTCAAGTGGCTAATCATTTTGACTCTGAGTTTCAGCTATCAAATATCACAATTTTACAAACTCAAAACCCCCAAAATATTTTATTTTATGTAAATTTGATTTAGCCGTGAAAGACTGAAATTGTAATATATCATCTACACTAGATATACATTTCTAAGTCTTTCCAGAAGATAACATTCCAGTAGAGAAAGATTATTTATCTACTCATGTCTGTTTTTCCTAACAGTAAAGAATGTATGTATGTGTGTGATATTAAGTAAAAATTACATTATTCTTTTAGAAAACAATGTAAAAATTGGCAACTATTTAAATACACATGCTGGAGTTCTCTTTGTAAACAGAAACCACAGAAAAATTATTTAATGGTAAAATAAAATAAAATAAAAACTTTAAAGATATTGTAACTACCCTAGGTTAGTAATGTTCCCCTGAGTCACAGCCATTATCTTCCAAGACAAAAGCCAAAGCCACCTATTAAATGTGTTCCCGGGGACAAAGGAATAGCATCAAATGAGATCCAGTAGGGTGATGTATTTGAAAGTGCATTGCAAACTACAAAACAGAATTGTACATAGCATTAGCAGTGTCAGTATAAAATAGCAGAAGGAACACTGGAGTTGGCAGTAGGAAATGGGTTTCAGTCAGAGCTTGGCTGTTTACTAGCTGGTGAGCTTAGGCAAGTCATACAACTTCTCTGAGCCTCACCTGTCAAGTGGAAATAATAATTACCCTGACTGATGTACAGAGTTGCAAGGGGAAAACGAAGTAACATGGAAGAGCTTTATAAAGTGAATTGCATTTGCCAATGTCAAATATAAGTTATTTTTCACATCCATACCTTAGAGTCCCAGTATATATTAATATGCATGTATTTACTTCTGTATGTTAAACTTCCAGCCTACAGAGTTGTAACTTTTAGTGATTCATGAGTAAGTGATTCAGCCTCCTTCATCATTTAATTTCTACTCCAGACCAGTTACAAAAAATTAGCTCAAGTATTCTTACATCAGAGTAGCCTAGTTCTTAAGTCCAATAAACCTTTGTTGGAAACCCTATTTCGTCACTTTGTACTGTGTAGACTTGAAGAAGATTTTCCAGTCTCCCTAAGCTTCAGTTTTTTTAATCTTTAAAATGGATTATTTTGAAAATTAATTGAGATAATAATCCATGTGTAGCACTTAGTACAACTCCCCTAATCCTGGGATTTTTAGTTTAGTGTTCCCAGGATGAAAACAATCTGTATTGTAACTGGAATATTTATGTTTCAAAGACAATGTGGCCTAATGGTTCATTGAATGGCCTCAGGCAAGTACTGGGAGCTGTATTCTTACATTCCCAGCAAAACATGAGTGTGAGGGTTTTTCCTTATCATTTTGTTCCAGTAAGCTTGGGTATGCTAAAAACTCAATGCTAAGAACTTAGAAATAAAATGATAATGTTCTTCCAAATTTTTTTCTAAATTTTCAAATACTAATGACTAGGTAGCAATTGCAATGCTACTGGGCATTGAGTTAAATTGATTCCAGTAGTGGGCTTTCTCACCATTTATTCTAAAATATGTCACATTGACTTGTAGGAGTGGCAACAGATAAGGAAATTGATATTTGAGACTTGGAAAGATGAAGACAAGTATTATTAATAACAAAACATTTGGTAAGTTTGCTACCTGTGATTGCCTTTCAGTGCCGAAGCTCTACTGGAAAAGGGTGGAAAACAGTATTAGTAATGTTTGGGTTGTGGCTAGTTATGTTTAACATGGCACTAAATGAAAGAGGTGATCTCAGATTTGTGTTGGCTGGCTTGTACATAGATATGGAAATAAAATCAGACCAGGTAGAAGGAAAATAAAAATCAAATTAAAATTCATTGTATAAAAGAATCTGTTAAGACTTAGTTTGGGGGCAAAGATGAGATTAGGAATGTGACCTTCCCACCAAGCCTGAAACCTTCAATACAGTTGCCAATCTATTTGCCATATATATATGTATGTATGTATGTATATATATATATATATATATATATATATATAGAGAGAGAGAGAGAGAGAGAGAGATAGAGAGATTGTGTCAAAAAAGCAAAGAATTAAGTCAGACCAGAGAATTATATCTAGGAAAGTACTTCTTGTGAAGTTTCAAGCACATGGAATTGATTGTAGATAGATCAGAAGCTTACTAAAGCTTCTCAGAAAATTATATTGCCAAAGAAACCACAAGTTTGATCTTTAAAAATCCTTTTGCTGTGAGCCCAAAAGCAAACTTTGGGTCCTCAAATTTGCGCAGGCAGGAAGTAAGTGAGTAAGCCCTACAGTCATAAAATAGGACAAATTCTCCAACACCCATATCGGGTCTCACTATAGAGAAATATGGACAAAGAAGAACCTCCAAAAACAGAATCAGGAGACACAGAGAACAGTGGATGAAAGTGCTCATCCCTGATAGCCAACTAAGAGAATACTAAAGGAATTTATCCCACTGCCAGGGCAGAGGGACACCTCAGAATGCCTCCCTGGTAGATTTCATCACTGCTGTAGACCAGTCTCGCATCCATCACTCTTTGCCATTTTTGGGGAGTGTTTAGTCAGTTATCCTGTTGCTTCTTCACTTTTGTATACTGTGCATGTGTGTATATAGGTATACATTGTGTGTGTGTGGGGGGGTGCACATGCACGCGTGCATCCATAGTGGTGTGGATAACTTGTCTTTCCAGTTTATAGGCTGCCATTCCAGTTATCCCCGTCTTGGAAAATGACACTACCATTTATCCTTTGGCTTAGAATAAAAAGAGGGTTTTTAAGTTTTTTTTTTTCCCTCTAGGATTATTCATCCAGCACATCCACAAACCTGTCAGTTTTACTGACCAAAGAAATCTGAAGCTGCTTCTTACTCCCTCCATTTCTACCTACCTAATCTAAGTCACTGTGATATCTCCCCTGAACTACTCTAAAGTCTCTTAACTGGTATTTCTTCTTCCATCATTCCAACCTTTCAATTAGAAGTGAGTGGAAGTGAGATTATGTGAATCCTCTGCTCCAAATTTTCCATGACTTCCCCTCCCCTCACAGGTGAAATCTGAAGTCTGTGGCTACCTCTTCCACCTCCTCTCCAGGATTCTCCTTGTGTTTACTAAGGGCTACTCACTGTATGTGCTTGAAACAGGCAAAGCATTTTCCCACCTTGGGATTTCCCCTCTCTGAGCCCTCTCTGTGGCCCACTTCTTCATTTGTGAATATCTCTGCTCAAATACCACTTCCTCATAGATATGCAACTACTCTGCCATTCCCTATGCTCTTATACTTTATTTTTCGTTGTAGACCCCGTCATCGCCTGACATCATATGAAATATCTCAGGATTTTTTGCTTTGTTTACAGATACATTCCTAACTCCAAAACGGAGCTTGGAACATGGTAGATGTTTAACACGTATCTGTAATGTAAATATCTGGTATGCTCCTGCATCCCACCACTTAAGAGGAAGCATGTTAAAGTGAACTGAATATAGCCCAAGAAGGACTCTGTACTTCTATATTTGAGTCCCTGTGGATGAACTGCCATGTAGCTTAATAGGTAGACAAGATTGAAAACCTAATTTAGGAGGTTATGCCTGTAACAGGAGCTAAGTCTGTGGTGTATCCATGCAATGAAATACTATTCAGCCACAACAAGAAATGAAGTATTGACACATAATGCAACATGGAGGAACCTGGAAAACATCATTGCAAGTGTCAATGAATTATGTGGGTTGTTTCTACTTTTTGGCTCTCCTAAGTGATGCTGCTGTGAACATTCATGTACCAGTTTTTGTGTGACTATGTGTTTTCACTTCTCTTGGATCTATATCTTGGAGTAGAATTGCTGGGTCATATGGCTACTCTTTGATTTACTTTTTGAGACACTGCCAAGTTGTTTTCCACAGAGACTATACCGTTTTACATTTCATCCAGCAATGTGTGAGGGTTCCAGTTTCTCCATATCCTTCCAACACTTGTTATTTTCTATGTTTTTTATTACGGCCATCCTAGAGGGTGTGAAGTGATAGCTTATTGTAGTTTTAATTTGCATTTCTCTAATGACTAGTGATGAGTATCTTTTCATATGACTATTGGCCGTTTATATATCATCTTTGAATAAATGTCTTCAAATTTTTTGAATATTTAAAAATTGTTTTTATCTTTTTATTTTTGAGTTATAATAGCTGTTTATATATTCTGGATACTAAATCTATATCAGATACATTATTAATATTATATTTTAAATTCGGGGGTAGATGTGCAGGCGTGTTGCATGGATATGTTGTGTATGCTAAGATTGGGACTTCTGTTGAACCCATCATTCAAATAGTGAACATAATACCCAATATTGGGTAGTGAAAAACTACCCAATAGGTAATTTTTTAACTCTTGCCCCCTTCCCTCTCACCTCTCTTTTAAAGTCCCCGGTGTCTAGAGTTCCCATCTTTACACTTGTGTGTACTCAATGTTTAGCTCCTACTTGTAAATGAGACAATGCAGAATTGGGTTTTCTGTTTCTGTGTTAATTTGGGATAATAGCTTCCAACTGCATCCATGTTGCTACATAGGACATGATTCCATTCATTTTTGTGGCTGTGGAGTATTCCATGGTGTATACCACCTTTACTTTATGCACATAATCAGATGTATTATTTGCAAACATTTTCTCTCATTCTGTGAGTTGTCTTTTCATTTGATAGTGTCCTTTGTAGTATACACATTTTTAATTTTGATGAACTCTAATTAATTTATTTGTCCTTTGGTGCCTTGAGATTCATGTGCCTTTCTACAAAACCATTGTCTAACTCAGAGTCACTAAAATTTACATCGTTGCTTTCTTCTGATAACTTTAAAGTTTCAGCTCTTACAGTTAGGTCTCTCATCCATTTGAAGTTTAATTTTGTATATCCATATTAGACAGATATCCATATTCATTTCTTGTTAGGCAGATATTTCTTGTTGGTGTATATGCTGTCGTTTTAGTACCATTTTTTAAAAAGTTTATTCTTCTTTCTTCACTGAATTACTTTGCCACTCTTGTCGAAAACCAGTTGACTATAGATGCATAAATTTATTTCAAGATTCTCAATTGTATTCCATTGATATCTATATCTATTCTTATACCAGTACCAAATCCTTTAATTATTGTAGCTTTGTTATAAGTTTTAAAACTGTTAGGTGTAAGTCCTCCAACTTTGTTCTCTTTTTCCAATATTGTTTTGACTATTCTGGGTCCCTTGCATTTTCATCTGAAATTTTGGGTCAGTTTATCAATTTCTGAAAATGAACAGTTGAAATTTTGATGAAAATTGTATCAAATCTATAGATCAACTTGGGTAGTGTTGCCATGTTAGCAATATTGTCTTCCAGTATGTAAACATGAGATGTCTTTCCATTTCTTTAGGTTTTGATTAATATATGTCAACATTTTGTAGTTCTTCTGTGTATAACTCCTATGCTTCTTCTTTTGCTAAATTTATTCCTATTTTACTCTCCTTGATGCTATTGTCAATAACATTATTTTCTTAATTTCATTTTCAGATGGTTCATGGCCAGTGCATAGAAATATAACAGATTTTCGTATTGAATGCGTATGCTGCATCCTTGCTGAACTCCTTTATTAATTCTAGTGGGTTTTTCATGGATTTCTTTTTTTTTTTTAATATAAATCTTTTTTTTCCCCATTTATTTATTTTATTGCATTTTAGGTTTTGGGGTACATGTGAAGAACATGCAGGATTGTTACATAGGTACACACATGGCAGTGTGATTTGCTGCCTTCCTCCCCATCACCTACATCTGGCATCCCTCCCCTTGCTATCTCTCCTCAGCTCCCCACCCTCCACCGTCCCTCCCCTATTTCCCCCCAACTGACCCCAGTGTGTAGTGCTCCCCTCCCTGTGTCCATGTGTTCTCATTGTTCAACACCCGCCTATGAGTGAGAACATGCGGTGTTTGATCTTCTGCTCTTCTGTCAGTTTGCTAAGAATGATGGTTTCCAGGTTCATCCATGTCCCTACAAAGGACACAAACTCATCGTTTTCGATGGCTGCATAATATTCCATGGTGTATATGTGCCACATTTTCCCTGTCCAGTCTATCATCGATGGGCATTTGGGTTGGTTCCAGGTCTTTGCTATTGTAAATAGTGCTGCAATGAACATTCGTGTGCACATGTCCTTATAGTAGAATGATTTATAATCCTTTGGATATATACCCAGTAATGGGATTGCTGGGTGAAATGGAATTTCTATTTCTAGGTCCTTGAGGAATCGCCACACTGTCTTCCACAATGGTTGAACTAATTTACACTGCCACCAACAGTGTGAAAGTGTTCCTATTTCTCCACATCATCTCCAGCATCTGTTGTCTCCAGATTTTTTAATGATCGCCATTCTAACTGGCGTGAGATGGTATCTCAATGTAGTTTTGATTTGCATTTCTCTGATGACCAGTGATGATGAGCATTTTTTCATATGTTTGTTGGCCTCATGTATGTCTTCTTTTGTAAAGTATCTGTTCATACCCTTTGCCCACTTTTGAATGGGCTTGTTAGTTTTTTTCTTGTAAATCTGTTTTAGTTCTTTGTAAATTCTGGATATCAGCCCTTTGTCAGATGGGTAAACTGCAAAAATTTTTTCCCATTCTGTTGGTTGCTGATTCACTCTAATGACTGTTTCTTTTGCTGTGCAGAAGCTGTGGAGTTTGATTAGGTCCCATTTGTCTATTTTGGCTTTTGTTGTCAATGCTTTTGGTGTTTTGGTCATGAAGTCCTTGCCTACGCCTATGTCCTGAATGGTTTTGCCTAGATTTTCTTCTAGGGTTTTTACGGTGTTAGGTCTTATGTTTAAGTCTTTAATCCATCTGGAGTTAATTTTAGTGTAAGGTGTCAGGAAGGGGTCCAGTTTCTGCTTTCTGCACATGGCTAGCCAGTTTTCCCAACACGATTTATTAAACAGGGAATCCTTTCCCCATTGCTTGTTTTTGTCTGGTTTGTCAAAGATCAGATGGTTGTAGATATGTTGGGTTGCCTCCAAGACTTCTGTTCTGTTCCATTGGTCTATATCTCTGTTTTGGTACCAGTACCATGCCTGTTTTGATTACTGTAGCCTTGTAGTATAGTTTGAAGTCTGGTAGCGTGATGCCTCCCGCTTTGTTCTTTTTGCTTAGAATTGACTTGGCTATGCGGGCTCTCTTTTGGTTCCATATGAAGTTCAAGATGGTTTTTTCCAGTTCTGTGAAGAAGGTCATTGGTAGCTTGATGGGGATAGCATTGAATCTGTAAATTACTTTGGGCAGTATGGCCATTTTCACGATATTGATTCTTCCTAACCATGAGCATGGAATGTTTCTCCATCTGTTTGTGTCCTCTCTTATTTCGTTGAGCAGTGGCTTGTAGTTCTCCTTGAAGAGGTCCTTTACGTTCCTTGTTAGTTGTATTCCTAGGTATTTTATTCTCTTTGTGGCAATTGTGAATGGAAGTTTGTTCTTGATTTGGCTCTCTTTAAGTCTGTTATTGGTGTATAGGAATGCATGTGATTTTTGCACGTTGATTTTGTATCCTGAGACTTTGCTGAACTTGCTTATCAGTTTCAGGAGATTTTGGGCTGAGACAATGGGGTCTTCTAGATAAACAATCATGTCGTCTGCAAATAGAGACAATTTGACTTCCTCCTTTCCTATTTGAATACACTTTCTTTTTCTTGCCTGATTGCTCTGGCTAGAACTTCTAGTAGTATATTGAATAGGAGTGGTGAGAGAGGGCATCCTTGTCTGGTGCCACATTTCAAGGGGAATGCTTCCAGTTTTTGCCCATTTGGTATGATATTGGCTGTTGGTTTGTCATAAATAGCTTTTATTATTTTGATACCTAGCTTATTGAGGGTTTTTAGCATAAAGGGCTGTTTAATTTTGTCAAAGGCCTTCTCTGCATCAATTGAGATAATCATGTGGTTTTTGTCTTTGGTTCTGTTTATGTGGTGAATTACATTTATAGACTTGCGTATGTTGAACCAGCCTTGCATCCCCGGGATGAAGCCTACTTGGTCATGGTGGACACGCTTTTTGATGTGCTGTTGCAATCGGCTTGTCAGTATTTTATTGAAGATTTTTGCATCTATGTTCATCATGGATATTGGCCTGAAGTTTTCTTTTCTTGTTGAGTCTCTGCTGGGTTTTGGAATCAGGATGATGTTGGTCTCATAAAATGATTTGGGAAGAATTCCCTCTTTTTGTATTGTTTGGAATAGTTTCAGAAGGAATGGTACCAGCTTCTCTTTGTATGTCTGGTAGAATTCAGCTGTGAACCCGTCTGGACCTGGGCTTTTTTTGGGTGGTAAGCTCTTAATTGCTGCCTCAACTTCAGACCTTGTTATGGGTCTGTTCAGGGTTTCGGCTTCTTCCTGGTTTAGGCTTGGGAGGAGACAAGTGTCCAGGAATTTATCCATTTCTTCCAGGTTTACTAGTTTATGTGCATAGAGTTGTTCGTAATAATCTCTGATGATGGTTTGAATTTCTGTGGAATCTGTGGTGATATCCCCTTTATCATTTTTTATTGCATCAATTTGGTTATTCTCTCTTTTCTTTTTTATTAATCTGGCTAGTGGTCTGTCTATTTTGTTGATCTTTTCAAAAAACCAGCTCCTGGATTTATTGATTTTTTGAAGGGTTTTTTGTGTCTCTGTCTCCTTCAGTTCTGCTCTGATCTTAGCTATTTCTTGTCTTCTGCTAGACTTTGAGGTTTTTTGATCTTGCTCCTCTAGCTCTTTTAGTTTTGATGATAGGGTGTCAATTTTTGATCTCTCCTTGCTTCTCATGTGGGCACTTATTGCTATATATTTTCCTCTAGAGACTGCTTTAAATGTGTCCCAGAGATTCTGGTATGTTGTATCTTCATTCTCGTTGGTTTCGAAGAACATCTTTATTTCTGTCTTCATTTCATTGTTTATCCAGTCAACATTCAGGAGCAAGTTGTTCAGTTTCCATGAAGCTGTGTGGTTCTGGGTTAGTTTTTGAATTCTGAGTTCTAACTTGATTGCACTGTGGTCTGAGAGACTGTTTGTTAGGATTTCCGTTCTTTTGCATTTGCTGAGGAGTGATTTACTCCCAATTATGTGGTCAATTTTAGAGTACGTGTGATGTGGTGCTGAGAAGAATGTATATTCTGTCGATTTGGGGTGGAGAGTTCTGTAAATGTCTATTAGGTTTGCTTGGTCCAGGTCTGAGTTCAAGTCCTGGATATCCTTGTTAATTTTCTGTCTGGTTCATCTGTCTAATATTGACAATGGGGTGTTAAAGTCTCCCACTATAATTGTGTGGGAGTCTAAGTCTCTTTGTAAGTCATTAAGAACTTCCCTTATGTATCTGGATGCTCCTGTATTGGGTGCATATATATTTAGGATCGTTAGCTCTTCTTGTTGCATTGATCCTTTTACCATTATGTAATGTCCTTCCTTGTCTCTTTTGATCTTTGTTGCTTTAAAGTCTAGTTTATCAGAGATGAGAATTGCAACTCCTGCTTTTTTTTTTTTTGCTCTCCATTTGCTTGGTAAATCTTCCTCCATCCCTTTATTTTGAGCCTTTGTGTATCCTTGCATGTGAGATGGGTTTCCTGGATACAGCACACGGATGGGTTTTGGCTTTTGATCCAATTTGCCAGTCTGTGTCTTTTGACTGGGGCATTTAGTCCATTTACATTTAGGGTTAATATTGTTATGTGTGAATTTGATACTGCCATTTTGGTGCTACCTGGCTGTTTTGCCCATTAGTTCATGCAGATTCTTCATTGTGTTGATTCTCTTTACCATTTGGCATGTTTTTGGAGTGGCTGGTACTGGTTGTCCCTTTATATGTGTAGAGCCTCTTTCAGGAGTTCTTGTAAAGCTGGCCTGGTGGTGACAAAATCTCTGAGTACTTGCATGTTAACAAAGGATTTTATTTTTCCTTCACTTATGAAGCTTAGTTTGGCTGGATGGGAGATCCTGGGTTGAAAGTTCTTTTCTTTAAGGATGTTGAATATTGACCCCCACTCTCTTCTGGCTTGTAGGGTTTCTGCTGAGAGATCTGCTGTGAGTCTGATGGGCTTCCCTTTGTGGGTAAGCCGACCTTTCTCTCTGGCTGCCCTTAGTATTTTCTCCTTCATTTCAACTCTGGTGAATCTGACGATTATGTGCCTTGGGGTTGCTCTTCTTGACGAATATCTTTGTGGTGTTCTCTGTATTTCCTGGACTTGAATATTTGCCTGCCTTGCTAGGGTGGGGAAGTTTTCCTGGATAATATCCCGAAGAGTATTTTCCAGCTTGGATTCATTCTCTTCGTCGCATTCAGGTATGCCTATCAAACGTAGATTAGGTCTTTTCAGTTAGTCCCACATTTCTTGGAGACTTTGTTCATTCCTTTTTACCCGTTTTTCTCCAGTCTTGCCTTCCCGTTTTATTTCATTGAGTTGATCTTCGACCTCTGATATCCTTTCCTCTGCTTGGTCAATTCAGCTGTTGATACTTGTGCATGCTTCGTGAAGTTCTTGTGTTGTATTTTTCAGCTCCATCAATTCACTTATATTCCTTTCTATTTTGTCCATTCTCGTTAGCATTTCGTCAAATCTTTTTTCAAGGTTCTTAGTTTCTTTGCATTGGGTTAGAACATGTTCTTTTAGTTTACAGAAATTTCTTACTACCCACCTTCTGAAGTCTGATTCTGTCATTTCATCACACTCGTTCTCCATCCAGCCTTCCCTTGTTGGTGAGGAGTTGTGATGCCTTTTAGGAGGAGAGGTGTTCTGGTGTCAGGTGTTTTCATCCTTTTTGCGCTGGTTTCTTCCCATCTTTATGGATTTATCCACCTGTCGTCTTTGTAGTTGCTGGCTTTCAGATTGGGTCTCTGAGTGGACGTTCTGTTTGTTGATGATGAGGTTATTTCTGTTTCTTGGTTTTCCTTCTGACAGTCTGGTCCCTCTGCTGTAGGTCTGCTGAGGTCCACTCCAGGTGCTGCTTGCCTGGGGATCACCTGCAGCAGCTGCTGAACAGTAAGGGTTGTTACCAGTTTTCTTCTTCTGCTATCTTTGTCCCAGAAGGATACCTGCCAAGTGTCAATCTGATCGCTCCTTTATGAGGTGGCTCTTTGGATATACAGGGGTCAGGGAGCTGCTTGAAGAGACGGTCTCTTCTTTATAGGAGCTCAAATGCTGAGCTGTGAGCTCCATTGTTCATTCAGAGCTGCTGGGCAGGTACGTTGAGGTCTGCTGCAGCAGAACTCATAAACCGCTTTTTGTTCCCAGGTGCTCTGTCGCAGGGATTTAGGGCTTTATGAGTTTCCGTTATGCTGCTGTCTTCTTTTTTTTTTCCTTCAGAACTGCCCTGCCCAGCAAGGAGGCAGACTAGTCACTGTCTGCCTGTAGAGGCTTTGCTGAGCTGCTGTGGGCTCTGCCCAGCTGCCGAGTGAACTTCCCTGCAGTCCTGTTTATATGGGTGTAGTTAGAACTGCCTCAGCAAGGGTGGCCCGCCTCTTTTAAGGTGGAGTCTCTCTGTAGTGGTGGGTTGCCTTGGCAATGGCGGGCTGCCTCAGCAATGGTGGGTTGCCTTGGCAACAGCGTGCTGCCTCAGCATTGGCTGACTACCTCTGTAGTGGCGGGCTGCCTCGGTAATGGCAGACGCCCCTCCCCCACAGAGCTGGACCGTCCCGGGTTCTGCTGTGCTTGCTGTGAAACTCTCAATCCAGAGAGTTTCTGATTGCTGTTCTTTTGTGGGGATGAGACCAGCCGAGCCTGATCACTGGCTCCCTGCCTCAGAGCCTTTTTTTTTTTTTTTTTTTTTTTTTTAAATTAGTGGTGCCGGCCGGCACAGCTGCGCTGGCCGAAAAAGCCGCGCTCCCATGCGGCAAGTCACTGTGCTGGCTTAAACAGCGGCACTGAGATTCGTGGCGCTTTTTTTGCCCTGGAATCTACTGTCCTGGTTCCCTGCTCAGTCCCCTTTTTAAACAGATGAATGGGCGACTTCCCGTGGCTCCAGTCACCAGCCAAAGGGGCACCCGGACCAGTGTATTTTGTATGGAGAACCGCCTCTCCAGGGCACCGGCAAAGCAGCTGCGTGGGGCAAAGCAGTGGCCCCGGCCGGCACAGCTGCGCTGGCCGAAAAAGCCGCGCTGGTGACCCGTGGAGCTCCTCCGCCTGGGTATTTTCTAGTCTGTGGGCAATAAAAATGCGGTGTCCACTCACCCTCTGCGCTTTTACTGGGAGCTGCAATCCTGAGCTGTTCCTAAACGGCCATCTTGGATCGATCCTCCGGGTTTCTTAAGATTTTCTATATGCATGATCATGTCATCTCTAAATACAGGAGTTTTAATTCTTCCTTTCTATTCTGGATACCTTTTATTTTCTTGACAATTTCACTGGCTAGAACCCCCAATACAGTGTTGACTAGAAGTGATGGGATCATACCTGCTCTTCTCTTTGCTGATGTTAGGGGGAAAGCTGCTAGTATTTTATTGTAAAGTATGATGCCAGAGGCCCGAAATTTTTATCTTGTACTGGGCTCTGAAAATTATGTAGCTAGTCCTACCTTATAAAGAAGGACACAGTTGAGCTGAATATCAAAGGACAAGCAGGAGTTCTCCAGTGGGTGCGCAGGAGGAGGGAGAGCAATATGGGCAGTGTCATGAATGCGTGCTGGAACTCAGAGTGACTCAGTGTGGCAGCTGTGTGGAGGCCAAGTGAGGAGTGAAGGAAGCTGAGGTTGGAGAAGCAGGTAGGGCTGGACCACTGCAGGCTTGCTGACTTCTTGCTAAGGAGTTTGGATTTTATTCTGTAATTTTTAGCCTAGTGCACTATTATATTTTATATGCAACAGCAAAGGGTAGAATGGAGAAAAATTAGACTAAAAACTGAGGCAGGGAGAGCAATTCATGGGCTACTGCCATATTTGATACAGTGAATCAAAACCTTGTCAGATTAACCTTAGAGTAACTGGATTCTTGCTTTAGAAGACTGCTTTCCTCCTATGTTTTTAATGAAAATTTTGTGCAAATAAAAACATATGTATTTAGCACCATATTTCAAAGTTAGGCTAGCATTAGTAAAGTTTATAATCTATGTTTTTTTCTTTGTGAAAACATATTTTCATATTTATGATAGCCTGAAGAATTGAGATAAATGATCTTTTGCATGGTAAAGAAAATAATGCTTGGACATTTTTATTTCAGTAACTGTGTCAGTAATTCCAGAATTTTTTGCATTTGCATCATACTAAACATCCTTATCCACATCAGGCATTACCCACCATATTAGCAAAACTAAAACATATTCCCTCCCTATCCTCTCCATTCCCTCTGCCTCTCCTCACTACCTCCCACCCGCCCTTAGCCCTCTCCCTGACCCACCCTCCCTTCCTTCTTTCTTCCTTCCTTCCTTCCTCTCTTATTTCTCTCTACCCATTTTCCTTCCTTCCTTTTTCTTTACATGTGCTGAATCAATTAATTTTTTCAAAAATGTTAGGCCCTACGGACCTGGACTAGGCCTATAACACATTTTGTGCCCTTGGAGAGCTTGCAGATTTATGAGTGGCTGAAGTAAACAAGCTGCCACAACTCAAAACAGAGCATCATGCATTCCTGTTACCCTAAGCACATCTAAATTTGTAGAGTGGTCATTAGCCACAGCCCCATCACTGTGGCCTTCACTGTGAGTTTACAGCCTCCGTTACACACATGGTAGTGTTTAATAAATAATGCCTTGTTGTGTTAGTTCAGGTTGTCATAGATTGGAGGGCTAGAGTTAGAATTAGTGATGAAGATGATGGAAACAGTAAGAAGAACCAAAGAATCAAAGAACTAAATCCCAGGAGAGTCAGATGAACCAGAGCTACTCACTGCTTGATCACATATAGCTATAAATTTCTAGTCGATTCACAGATCTAGAAAGTGATGAGCCATTTGAGAGAAAACACTGCTCTCTTTTCTGCAAATTATGTAACACTAAATCCGTGTCATTAAACAAATGATTCTAACCTTTTTTTTTCTTGCCTTTATTGGACTTCAAAGTTCAGTACACATTCAAATTATTCAATTTTGATATCACTTTTATGATCAAATGTCCTACTTTTGAAATGGAAAGCTCAGTTGGCCATGTTCCCTGTTAAGTTTAAGAAGCTTTTGTCATTTAAATAAATTAAACCTTCCAGCATGGATTCTGCAGAACATAATGAAACACAGAGGAAAAAAAGCTTAAATGAAATAAACCTCTTTGCTGATAGAAACAGTACAGGTTATTGTGCAGTCTACCAATAAATGTGTAGCTGGAAACATAGCCTGATTTCTGGTTTTTCTTTTTAAATTTTGTCCTTAATTTTTTGATGTTCAACAGCAATCTAATTTGCCATTGGACAAAAGATGGACATAGAATACATCAGGTAAAAAGGGTCTAGGTTTTTAATGCTGAGAATAAAACCAAGTATTAGATTTTTAAAAGCTGATTTCTTTTAATACTACATTGATAAATAAGGATATACATTTTTCACACAATTTAATTCATACATGTTGAACCATTATGAACACAAATCCTCTAACACTTTCTATAATAATTTCTTCTTGGTTTTAAAAAATGCTTGTTTTCTAGAGAAAAATGATCATCCATATAATAATTGGGTACAATTCACCTATATAAATTATATATTGAATTAGTAGGAGACATTTTACTTTATGAGTTACAGTTTGCCAGTTGCCCATGAAAGATTCAATTGGAGTATGAAAAATCTTGCTGTTTATAGGTTATTTCAATGGACAAAGCATAAGATGCAGTTTTAAAAATTTACATAAAAGCACACCATTTTAAAGACTTTAACTAAATAAAATGTATCAGTTTCCACTATGTTAAGTTGAACCATTTTACTATATACATGTTAAAAAAAATCTAAAGATAAAAGCCCTTCTTTTTAAAATTTTTATTTATTATTATTTTTGAGACCCAGGCTGACATGCAGTGGCATTATCACAGCTTACTGCAGCCTCAGATTCCTGAGCTCAGGTGATCCTCCTGCCTTAGCCTCCCAAGTGGCTAGGAGTGTGGGTTTATACCAGCCTGCATATCTAATTTTTTTTATTTTATTGTAGAGATGGGGTCTCCCTGTGTGAACTGAGTCTCCCCAGGGTGGTCTCAAACTTCTGGGCTCAAGTGATCCTCCCACTGTGGCCTTCCAAAGTGCTGGGATTACAGGCGTGATTACACCATGCCCAGCCAAAAAGCTCTTCATAAAAGGAAATGTTCGGTAGAATTAATTTGAGAATACTCATAATGGTAATGTATAATAATTACCATAGAAATGTAGTTTTCTTAGTAATAAATATTCAGTGTTACTCAAAGTTGGAGCTTAGATCATAAATTTGCCTCCAAAACTGTGAGGACTTATAGAGAGGGTCTAATTGCATTTAGTGCATTTGAAATACAGTGAGTTACTTATGTTCGGCATCCCTTATGTTTTATTTTCTTATTCGCTATATTTGTACATTGTTTTAAACTTAAAACAAAAAGCTGTCATACTTTGCATACAAGATATGGATCAGCTTGTGATAGCACCTTGTAGATTAGTGTTTAAGGCCCATAAACATGATTAAATCACCTTTTCATTTGTTTTGAATTTCAGTGCCTATATTCTCTTACCTTGCAGTAGGAAAGAAAATGTTGTCATAAACTAGAAAATAAGTTTCTAATGGATGTTATTGCATCCTTACAATGAAATCAAAGACAGGTTCTGATTCAAGACCTTTTAATGACTGATTTGTGGGTCAAAGATTTGAACCTGAGTCTACCCAGTATGCATTTGCTCAGCAGTTGGCTAGGTTCTGGGAATGCCAGAAGGCAAATCATATAGCTGCTCCTTCCAAATGAGGAAATAGGAGTAGGCATTAATGATCAATAATAATAGTAATACTGATAGCACTGATTCACTTTTTAGAGACTGGAACATAATGAGGGAACTAGAAAGTGCCCTTCTTATTTTTAACATTTTCCATTCACAAACACATTCACAAACATACATTTGCTGAATGTGTGAAAAGGTTATTGAACTAATGAATAACATTTATTTATTAAGAATTTCAATGTGGCAGGCATGTTGTGGACACTGGAGATATAGCAATTAGCAAGCAGACAGAAATCCCTATTCTCATAAACAAGTGATTTAAGTGTAAGTGGAATCAAGGATGATGTCAGAGTCCATGGAAAAATCACATTCTTTGACCGTCCTTGCCCCCTGCCTTCCATAAAGGCAGTGTATTTAATATATGTAGAAGGAAGTTAAAAACAAAGCAAAAACACAAGGCATCCTCGAAGGGGACCAGAAGCTACAAAATGGTAGCATGCATTTAAGCCTACTGGCTCTGCTTTGGAAAGTGAGGAGGGTCTAGAGACTGCCTCCCACAAAGCTCTTCCAAGGTGCCAGTCAAGGCTACCATTTTCCCATCAAGTATAGAGCTTCAATCTTGTTCAGTTCACTGCCTTCAGGGATGGCTATCCAGGGCAAATGCCCTGCGAGGGATAACCTGCTGGGTTTGAAATTGCTGCATGACTTCCTACTTCACTCATTCATCTATCCAAGTTTTCAGAGTCCAGGAGAAAATATAAAAGTTATCTTGAGGAGCAGGAGAGTGGAATGGATGACTGTTTGGAATCTGACCCCTTGGATTTGTATCCTGGACACACAGTTTGTAATCTAAGGGAAACCACTTAAACTCTTTATGCCTCAATTTCCCTCTCTGTAATATAAGAATAGTAGGACCTGCGTCATACAGTAGAGAACAATAGGACCTATCTTGTAACATTTTCTCATTTATGACACTAAAATGAGAAAATACATGTGTGGAAGGGACCTCTTTGCTATATACAGATATTTTATAATCACTTTACAATGTCATTTTGTTCCATAGTCAAAAATAAAATAAATGTAATCTGATCCTATAAAGTCAATTCAAACTAGTAATTGTTTTAAAAAATTACTTCTTACTTAAAAACCTGGCTATAGTAAGTAGTTGACCAAATCCAAGTGTTACTGTTTTCAGTTAGGCTTCAGTTCAAATTGTATGGATTGGATGATAAATCTCATTACCTCTCTTTCTACCCCATCTCCTG
Organism: Sapajus apella; assembly: GCF_009761245.1. Classification (NCBI taxonomy): domain Eukaryota; kingdom Metazoa; phylum Chordata; class Mammalia; order Primates; family Cebidae; genus Sapajus; species Sapajus apella. Next base: position 10,392,139 of record NW_022436999.1, read on the forward strand.
CACCTGTGTCTCCTCTCACTGGGCTGCAGATTGTCAGCAGGCCTGCTGCTAAAGAGAAAGGGGGATATACTTCAGGACCTAAAGCTTGTATCTGAGACCTGGAGGACCTGTAGCCACTCCTCAGAGTGTTGGCTTTTGAGCTGGTCATGTCCAACTGCTGGCTCTCTTTATGTGTGGGATAACTGAAGGTCTGAAAGTCCTTGGTGGCAGGTGACCTACAGGGTGCAATAACTTTTCCCACCTCACGCTGTGCTTTTGCCTTGCCTGGTTTCTAGCAGACTGAATTCACAAATGACTACCTTCAGTGGCTTTCGGAGCTCTAGGGGATCCCGGTCAATGCTCCTCTGAACTATAAAGGAAATTGAAGGACGAGGAGCAAAGAGGGAAATCTTTGCCCTCTAAAGAGCACGTTTTTCCCACTGTGTATTGCTGGCTCCGGAGACTAGATGTGTAGGTCCTGCTGTTCTGCAAACTCGGTAAGAATTCTGGCCCAGTGTTGTTGGTCCTAATTACTCCAAGCCTCAAGGGAGCTATGTTTAAAATTACTTCATTTCCTATGCCCCTGGAGTAAAAAGGGGGAAAGGAACATTGTGCAGTACTCAGAATTCTGTCATCTAATGTACCAGAGCTTGATTCTTTCTCTTTCCCGGTTACTTTTACATTTTTTTTTTTTTTTTTGAGGCGGAGTTTCCCTCTTGTTACCCAGGCTGGAATGCAATGGCGCGATCTCGGCTCACCGCAACCTCCGCCTCCTGGGTTTAGGCAATTCTTCTGCCTCAGCCTCCTGAGTAGCTGGGATTACAGGCACGCGCCACCATGCCCAGCTAATGTTTTGTAGTTTTAGTAGAGATGGGGTTTCACCATGTTGACCAGGATGGTCTTGATCTCTTGACCTCGTGATCCACCCGCCTCGGCCTCCCAAAGTGCTGGGATTACAGGCGTGAGCCACCTACTTTTACATTTCTTGACAGCAAAATACAGATCTAGCTCTGTCTCACTTGTCCCCGGTAGAGATGAGAAAACAAGCCCTGTGGTAGGACCCCCTTGACTCTATGTATTTTGGTATTTGGAGGCTCTGTTTCTAGCTAAATAGTAGTAATTCAAACACTTTTGTGTGTTCTTGGTTGGGTGGGTGGGGCAGCTGGTGGTCAAGGAAGCTGGGAAAGATTTATTTTACTGATATTCTCATGGGCATGTTACAATCTTGCATCACAAACTTGGTTAGCACACAATAATTGCAAGCAATTATTAGCCATTATATTGAAAATCTAAAAAAATAAGGCTCTTGCCTAAGGTGCTCATAAATTCTCAGTTGTCAGTAATACCAAATCTTTCAGTTTAGTCTCTTTCCATGGCAGGACACGTAGACATTACAAAGATAGGAATGCCCTTGTCTATTATATACCAATAAGGGTGCCAAATTTAGCAAACAAAAATACAGGATTCCCAGGTAAAATTAAAATTCTAATAAACAACGGATATTTGTTAAAGGATACGTATGTCCAATTCCGATTTATAATGTATGATGTTTTTAGTGTGTCCCAAATATTGCATGAGAGTCCTGCATTTTACCTGTCACACTCCACTCACTCTTTGAGATGGTTCCCTTTTCCCAAATGTGAAGGCTGTTCTTTGTTACCACATCCAACCAACACTATGCCTATCTTAGGCTAAACAACCACCTTTAAAAAAAAAAGGGTCAGTGATGAGTGGGAAGGGGGATGTGGAAAATCATTCATATTAGGCCTCTCACGTCCACCCATAGAATCAAAGTGAATACTTTTTCAAAAAAGGGCTGAAATGGGAAAAGAATATCTGTGTTTCTGTGTCTGGGTATGTCTGGTTCTAAAGAATGTTCAGGCCGGGTGTGGTAGCTCATGCCTGTAATCCCAGCACTTTGGGAGGCAGAGGTGGGTGGATCACCTGAAATCAGGAGTTCAAGACCAGCCTGACCAACATGGAGAAACCTCATCTCTACTGAAGATACAAAATTAGCCGGTTGTGGTGGTGCATGCCTATAATCCCAGCTACTTGGGAAACTGAGGCAGGAGAATTGTTTGAACCTGGGAAGCAGAGGTTGCGTACCATTTCACTCCAACCTGGGCAACAAGAGTGAAACTCTTTCTCAAAAAAAAAAAAAAAGTGTTTATATCTTGGAGACTTATTAAGTACAACCTCTGTTTATTTAGGAAGCCTAAGAAATGTGTCAACCTTTTGAAAGACTTCTAATTAAACTGCTGGAGCTTTGATGTCAGAATTTGAGATTATTGTTACATATTTTTAAAAGACCCAATTTCATGTACCAGTAATGAGAAAAAAATATGTAGGCCTTTACAGATAGTTATTGAATTTATTTTAAAATACAAATTATTGCCACTTGATAAGCTGAATTTAGTGCATTAATCTCATTTTAGAAGATGTACTCTTTCCTGGAAGGGGAATGGCTACCTTTCTGACTTTTCTTTTAACAGTGACCATCAATAGTATGGTTTTCGGCGTAAAATCAAGATTATATGTTACTCCGACAGCTGCTGAATATTCAAAAGGCAATCAATGGTTTCAGATAGGTGTATTTTATGAGAGGTCAAGGAGGGAGAACCAGCGTATGTTGAGTGTCTATTATGGGTTAGAGAATGTATGCTTCACATGTGCTTCTGATCTAACCAATAACATACAGAGGGTGATCGAGGTAAGTAATTTTCCTTAAGTCATAAAATTATATGATTCTGAAAGTGCCTTATCTAATGTGACTCCTTTTTGATTTTCCTTACAGTCTTCACCTGCAGTTACTTTGCTTTTCAGGACTCTGAGCAAAAATCTCACACTTATTAACTTTACTTCCAACTCTGATAATCTACGTGGCAATTTCTTATATGGCCAACATTTTTAAAATTTCTTTTGATGGGGTTATTATAAGTTATTCCCAATGTTATTTTCAAAATACATTTTAAATAAAATGATATTTATTTGTGGATCTCTAACCCCTCACCTGTACTATATATTTAATTTTATGTTTAAGATGTAAAGCATCTTGGAAATTAAAGATTTCAACCTCTAACCCAGTGAACATGTCACATGGAAAACATACTTCTATTTTACCTTTTAGTGGTACAATGATCATGAGTTTTCAAGGCACTTTATTCAATAGAGAGCGGTTTGCAATGAAGTCTGTGTAGTGAGCTGGCATTGCCTCCCAGAAACTTTTCCTCACAAATTCTAGTTCTGCCTTCTAGGGTAAACATAAATAAATTTAAATCCTCCCCCTACCCAACCCAGGTCCATTTGCTAAACTGCTTAACTTCTCAGTACATTTATAGCCTGGAATTTTTACTATCTGATGCCCAAACAAAGAATATACATATTTTTTGGGACAGTGTCTTGCTCTGTTACCCAGGCTGGAGTGCAATGGTACGGTTTTGGTTTACTGCAACTTCTGCCTCCCAGGTTCAAGTGATTCTCCTGCCTCAGCCTCCTGAGTAGCTGGAATTACAGGTGCATGCCACCATGCCTGGCTAATTTTTGTATTTTTGGTAGAGACAAGGTTTCATCAGGTTGGCCACGTTGGTATTGAACTCCCGACCTCCTGATCTGCCCAACTTGACCTCCTGAAGTGCTGGGATTACAGGTGTGAGCCACCACACCCAGCAGAGAGGATAATATTAAAAATGGTTTTGAATCTTATTTCTACACAATAAGAAAAAACATACAAAAGTAGCAATTCATTACAGGGAAATTTAAGGGATAATTCTGTATTTCCTTATATATGTATACACATATAGACATATACAAATATATACATGTATGTATTTGTGTATTTCCTGCTTAATGGTAATATATTAGGAACATAAAGCAGGAGCAAAGTACCTCTATTCAGTTGTCTCTTGGAGTAATTCTTCCTTTGATATGTAGGGGACTACAACTAGTAAATAAGTAGCCAACATTTCTATGTTGGGTTTAAGGCATCTTGCATCCATAAATTTCATAAATGCAATTCCATAAATGACATTGGAATTTTTTTTCTTCAGAAATAATCTTATGGAATGGTCAACGGTTTTCTTTGTAACACAAAGCACGTACAGCAGAGTATCACACAACTGTTAATACATCTGCTTTTATAATCACGTTGTGACTATCTCTCCCATTCCGCAGATCATCTTTCGTAAGATCAGCGATGTGAAGAAGGAGGAGGAGGAGCGCCTCCGGCAGAAGAATGAGGTGACTCTCAGCATCCCTGTGGACCACCCGGTCAGAAAGCTCTTCCAGAAGTTCAAGCAGCAGAAGGAGCTGCGCAATCAGGGGTCAACACAGAGTGACCCCGAGAGGAACCAACTCCAGGTAGAAAGCCGCTCCTTACAGAATGGAGCCTCCATCACTGGCACCAGTGTGGTGACTGTGTCACAGATTACTCCCATTCAGACATCTCTGGCCTATGTGAAAACCAGCGAATCACTTAAGCAGAACAACCGTGATGCCATGGAACTCAAGCCCAATGGCGGTGCTGATCAAAAATGTCTCAAAGTCAACAGCCCAATAAGAATGAAGAATGGAAATGGGAAAGGGTGGCTGCGACTCAAGAATAATATGGGAGCCCATGAGGAGAAAAAGGAAGACTGGAATAATGTCACAAAAGCTGAGTCCATGGGGCTATTGTCCGAGGACCCCAAGAGCAGTGATTCAGAGAACAGTGTGACCAAAAACCCATTAAGGAAAACAGACTCTTGTGACAGTGGCATTACAAAAAGTGACCTTCGTTTGGATAAGGCTGGGGAGGCCCGAAGTCCACTAGAGCACAGTCCCATTCAGGCTGATGCCAAGCACCCCTTTTATCCCATCCCTGAGCAGGCCTTACAGACCACACTGCAGGAAGTCAAACATGAACTCAAAGAGGACATCCAGCTGCTCAGCTGCAGAATGACTGCTCTAGAAAAGCAGGTGGCAGAAATTTTAAAAATACTGTCAGAGAAAAGTGTCCCCCAGTCCTCATCACCCAAATCCCAAATGCCACTCCAAGTACCTCCCCAAATACCATGTCAGGATATTTTTAGTGTTTCAAGGCCTGAATCACCTGAATCTGACAAAGATGAAATTCACTTTTAATATATATACATATATATTTGTTAATATATTAAAAACAGTATATACATCTATATACATGTGTATATACCGTATATACATATATATATTTTCACTTGCTTTCAATATGATAACAACGTGGATTTTGATATGTAAATATTGCATGTCCAGCTGGATTCTGGCCTGCCAAAGAAGATGATTATTAAACACATAGATATTGCTTGTATATTATGCAGTTGACTGCATGCACACTTTACATTTGTTTATAATCTCTAATCTATAATAAAAGAGTATGATTTTTGTTACCCAAGGCAATGTAATATTTGAAGAATCAGGGTCCAACCTGCCAATGTTGCCATGACAAATTTGATCTCAGGCTGAGTATGTATATCGAGCTATCATTTTCTCACTGTTCTGTTAAAATTGTAGATTAATGCCAAGGAAGAGTTCGGTCTTTTAAACTATTAGTACCACGTTATGATCTCTTTGCATAGGATATTTTTCTGTAACTTAAGTGAGGTTCTTTTCCCCTGCAGGCATTGTTTGCTCCATTTAAATGACTGTTTTGTTGCCTAAGTCAGATAACAGTGTGGGATATTGAAAACTTTTTGCTATGGGTTTTGTGCATGAATTACATTTTTGCTCAACTATACCTCTCCTTTTTTAACATTATACTTAGATAGTAATCATTAGCTCTTCTGTAAGGAAATCCCTACTCCATCCTTCTTGGAGAACAGCTGCCATCTTGTAGGCTGACATTATCAACATCATAAATACTAAATTATTAATGTAGCGTATGTTATTATAGAAGCACTGCACCACAGGGTATAAGGGCCTTTTGACAATTCATGTAAGAGATGCTGAATTTCCAAAGCTGATGAATGCTCTAAATTTGTATTTCCAAAACATGTTCAAGAGTGACGTTGAAAGGTTTCTTAGCAAATAAACATACAAAAAAAAAAGCATTTAAGTAATCATATCAAAATGCTAACTATTGTGATATAAAAGAAAAAAGAATGTAAACAGATAAATTTTTGTGGCATATCTGTAACTTAGAAGAATGAAACACCAGTACAGATTGTTGACACATGAATCTTAGTGCTTGTAGCGATAACACATGAAATGTGGTAAGAAACAAACAAACCAAGTAGTAGATATTAAGTTGCTCGACTCAGATAACTGCTTTTCTATCATTTTATTGTGGTTACAGTTTTTGAAAGCTTTTTTTGCATGCAGTTCTACTGCTGGATTTCTCCTGAGTTGATTCAACAAACTATTGTGGCTCAGGCAGATCCACTTATGAAAGGGGGATACTAAAGACTGAATTGTAGTCTTTTGAATTCAAATCCTCTTTGTAGAAAGTGCCTATTATCAAGTTTTTCTAAAAAGTCACAAAGAGTTGTCCTGTATATAGCTAGTCCCTTAAATGATATGGATTGAGAATAAAATACACATTCACTTGTAAGAACCCATGAGAACTTATTTCTTTTGACCAAAGTATATTTTAGGAAGTTGTTCAGAGAAGCGTACTTTTCAGTCAGTGCATGCACAGCATTTAACATTGGGAGCAGGGGAGTTAGTGTTTGCACAAAGTTGAAAAAATATGCTAGTAGTTTATATATTACTGGACTACCTGTACATATATGTTAACAATATGCAAAAGTTGATGGCAAAATCGAAGGAGATATTTTGGTCTATTATACACATTTTTAGGCGCTTTTCTATCTCCCAGTATCCCCAACCAAAGCCACTAGAACTGAAAGACACATTATCACATTCAGACTCGCAAAGTGCAAAACAGTAATTTATAAAAACAGTTGCTATTTTAGAATTTCTATTGAACTTCACATGCCCACAAGATGTGCCTCTAATTTAGGAGTCTCAAAACATATGTGCCATGGGCTACGTTTTCCTTTCTTTATGCATATGACTTCCACTAACCATAATGGAAGTTTTCAGGGGAGCACATTCTCCATGTAATGCTACAATATCTACCTACCACAAACACAACAAAATGAAATAATTATGGAGTAAGGTATCTGCCTTGAAATTGGGATTTTTTTGCTTTCATGGTAAGGATGATATCTTTTTCTTGACCTCTGACATTTATTGAATTTCAGGGTGTTTTTCTATTTGTTTAAGCCAAGTTTGGCTTAAGCTTTTAAAGGTGAATGTGTGATTAAAATAAAAACCTGAGTACAGAGGTTGTTAGTTTAACTTTAGCTGCTACTTCAAAAATAACTGTTGGTATAAAGCTATAAAAGAATGACTGTGAACAGCATGATAATTTGAAGTTCTAATTCATGCCTTTACATATTAGTGGTACAAATATTTACTGTGTTTTGACATTGATGTAGAGTTTCACCTAATCAACCGACAATATTATTGTTCCTATATGCAAGAAACATAATGGTTTTGAATTACTCCAGATTGTTAAGAAGGAGGGAAAGTACCAATTGTTTGTTTATGGTGCAGTTATCATAGTGTTTTTTCAGCCACCTCTGTTCTCTGTGTGCATGATATGATGAGGTGCTGAATTCACCCTGCTGTTTTCAGCAGGAATGTGTGTATTCAGCAAACATTGTATATAGAGTAGTCTTTTAGGTTCCCAGATTCTATAAATCTTAGCAGTTGAATTTACTCAGATTTGGATGAAGGTTGAACACTTGCTTTAATACATGCAATAATGATACAATCATGTTCTGTGTTGCCTCAGCTAGCACATAGACAGTAGATGCTCTTTTGGGGACCAGATGACTGCATGTTTTATTCCTGCACTGTATAGAGGCTCTTGGTGCATCCAGAATAAAAATTTTAATATTTCTAAGTAATGTATTCATAGGAGTAAATGGATATGTATTTGAAATCCAAACATTTTCCAAAGCAATTTATGCACCTTCAATATTTTTCTATGATGTTATTAATAAGTAAGATCAGATGCCGTATCCTCGACAGGTGGTTGTAACATGATAGCAAAAGTCAAACGAGAATGGAAATGTGAGCAATGCATTATAATGGCAAGTTCTATCAGTCTGTATCAGGATATTGTTGCACTGAATGTGATCTAACAGATGGAAGAGCTTAAGATAAAAGGCAAATAGGCACACAAAAGCTGGATGACAATACCAAAGCTATATGAATGGTACTTAAAATGGTTCAGGCATAGTGGTAAATACAGGCCCATATTTCATTGTTAAAATGGAAAAGTTTTATGACACTAGTTGCATCTCACATTAAGTATAGGACTAAAAATATCCTAAGTATTTATTACAAACAACTTTTTGCATAGCAGAGAAAAACAATTTGAAAATTTGGGGTTTGAAATTGCTCCTAGAATAAATGTGTACTTCTCTTGTACTCAACACTTTAATAGAAAAATTAGTTATGACCACCAACTACAGTACCATTATCAAAATTAACCTTATTGGAGCCCAAATGCAAATCACATCTTCCCTTCTGTTTAAGGACATTTTGTTCAACCTGTGAGATCTGGTCCATTTTAAATAACTAAAGCCATTTGGAATTTTTTTTTTAAATATTAGTCTTCAGAGCAGTGACTGTTTTGAAGTATGCAGTGGCAGGTATTTGTGAAATTATTCATCATATTCCTAATTAATTCTACTATCTTGTATAATTTTTACCTTTTAAGCAATTTTCTCCGAGTTTATTTTCCAAAATTTCATGTAGGTAATGAGAACATTTATCTAAAATGTGCATATCACACATGGATAACTTTCAAATATTAATATTTTATAACCATGTTAATGTTGTACTAAAATTTTTCTATTAGGTTTAAAAGTAGTTCTCTTCTTAATGGAAAGGGGGGAAAGACAAAAACAGTTTTTTGGAAAACGTCTTAAGATTAGTATCTGAGCTTTGTCTTGGATTCTGAATTTAGCTTTGCTACAAACTAGAAGTGTAATTATAGGCAAGTTCACTGTTTGTAGTGTACCGAATACTACCATTTCTCCACCAATAAATAAGAAAACAAAGATAACAGCTGTTGCCTTCTTATATCAAGACGCCATTAGGTCAATGGAAAAATTATCTTTCTTACAGGTGAAAATCACATTATGACAAATTATCACCTTTTCATTCTTTCATAGAAGAGTATCCATGATGAACTCTCTATCAAAATATTCTTCTAGATTTTAGAAGAGATTTCAGGGATTGATGGCGATGTGATTTCTATCTAAATATTCTTTTAGGTTTTAGAGATTTCTCTGGTCAGAGGTTGATTGAGGCATTATTTGCTAAATAATTATTAGTCAGTGGCATGTAAACATAAAACTTGATACTTATCTGGGAATTTAGAACTACAAATCAAATAAACATAGAGAGAATGAGGCTCCTCTGAGGGAAGAGAGAAAGAGGAGAAAGGTAAATTTTATGATTTTTCTTAATTCCACTTATACTGCTCGGGAGAAATTCTCAGTATGCATATTGGTAAGCATCCAAGGTATAGAATAGTTCATTGATATATCTATGTAACAAAACTAAATATGTGCCCCTTAAATTTATACAAATAAAAACTAGAGTAGTTCATCCTTCAACTTTTTATATTAAAATAATCATGATATATGATTCCACATGGGCAGACACCCTTATAACAAAATTCTTAACTATATGCTATGTGTTATAAGTTTTGGTCTGTATTCTGACTTAAGATTTTCTATCACTTCATTTTTAGGTTAAGACCCATGTGTTTGCATTCTTTATGAGGGGCAGGGCCAGTGACGATTTGGACTTGGAACTAGGAAGATGATGAAGGTGAGGTCTGAGAAAAGACTGAGTAGAATCTATCTGCTTCCTTACTCTTAGGCTTAGACGTTAAATAAGTCAACTAAGCTTATATTTATCAAGCGCTCACTATGATAAGCATTTTATTTAGGTTATCAAATTTATTTCTTGCAACAATCCTATGAAGGTATAGGTTAAGGAACTTGTCCAGGATAGCAGTCAGACCTTAGGGAGAAAACTTTATTTCATAGAATACTGACATTACAAGAACTATCTAGTTCAACCATTTAGTCTAAGTTTTTCCAAACACATATTTTTAAATATTTCTTAAATAATTCTTAAAAATTTCAGTGTATAATGTGAATGTGAATGTGAATGTAATTGTTTGGTTTTTCTTGGTGGATCAGAGTCAATGACAGAGGTTGAAATCATACTGTCTTAAGCAAAAAGTGCTCTGTCCCAATAGTGGAGTTTTCATTCACTTCTCCCAACAGTTGAAAGACATCAGCCAAAGTAAACTGTCAAATGTGCTTATAAATAAGAAGCATGTTTGATGTATGGTCACTGGTATCAACATTTTCTTTTCCAGTTGAATTTTAACCTAAAGAGGTAGGCAATGCATAGTGGTTAAGGAAATTAAAAGTCACTCAGGATTTTTTTCTATAATTACTTTTTATTTTTAATAGTGGGATTTGGATGAGACTCAGGAATTTATTTTTGAAATTTATTTTTTGACCCATGGGTTTTAAGTAGATTATTCAGATATTTTTATTGATTGCTCTGATGTTGGCTTCTTGGCCAGACCACTATTAAATGCATTATCCAAATGAGCTATTTCTGTTTAGAATGGCAACTTGTGTTCTTATTTCCAAAATTAATGAGCTCATAGTATGTATATTTACTTCAGAGAGTTTCAATAACTTTCCCTGATGAAAAAACGTTAATTTTCCGAATGTGATTTGTTTTACCGTTTGAGATTTCTAAAGCAAGTGTCTTGAGATAAGGAGAAAAAACAAGATACGACAACACTGCATGCAGGAATCTGCAGCCCAAACCATCTTGTTTTCACTTGGTTAGTAACTGAGCCGGAGGTAATCACAGAAAGGAACAAACCTACTTTTAACATAATGACTGTGAAGGACCCCACTGACACTATCCAAAGCTTTTTAGAGTCAGCTCACTTCCATCCTGGCTTTTACATTATCACTGCATGATTATTTAAATGAGGTCATGACTTGTACTACTTGTAAAGTCCGTTGGTCAAAGAACAGTAGACCTGAAAGTGCAGCTTATGGCCAGAGTTATAACTGAGGAAATGGGAGTTTTCTGTCTGTGGTGCCTTTTAAATAGCTTTGTTTATTTGTTTTTCAAGATGACACATTTTCATTACCATTGTTAAGGTTTCAACAAAACCTTTGGAAGCAGTTTGAAAGCTTTTCAAATGTTGGGGCCTTTTGTAGAAAGAAGTGCTCTCCCACCAACCAATGAGTTTAGAACCTCTGGTTCTGGCCTACAAATGCAATCAATCCCTTAAGCACTTGGCTGGTTGGGCTGCATTTTGATGGGAAAAAGCCAAAAAGATCGGACCACTCTTTCTCAATCATGCAGAAGCACTGACTAGTGAATGACCAAAGCAGTCAAAGCCAAAATATCCACCCTGACACTTCAATAAACCAGACTGAGTATCCATAATAACTAACTTAAGTAATTTTATCTTCATTCCCTGCTAAATCATATTTCATATTATAAAATGTAAACTTTTCCCACTATGGTCAGACTCTCCCTTGAGTTAGAGAAATTGGACTTTGGCAAAAAGCAGCATAAAGGTTACTGTTGTTCCCATTGTTGTCATGGACCCCTCATTTGCTCCTCAACTTTTTCAACGAAATTATGCTGAGAAAGATTCCTGATGAGGCCGAGACTGCAAACAGGAAGAATACCTAGCTAGTAAACTATGCAAAATCACAACAAAGATTCATTTTTAATTTCGTGTCAAAGTGTTTGATAGACCTAAGTATTTAATATTGGTATACTATGTCACAGCTATGAACTGTCAACTTTCACAAAGTCCAAATGCACTTTTATTTAACATCAAGATTATCTAACATATTTAATTTTTAGAAAAAATAGTGATCAGGGTTGCTTTTTTGACCTCTGCAGGGTTGTTTTCACATTGCTATACAGATATTTTTTGAGACAGTTTCACTCTTGTTGCCCAAGTTGGAGTGCGATGGCAGCCTCGGCTCACTGCAACCTCCACCTCCCAGGTTCAAGTGATTCTCCTGCCTCAGCCTCCAGAGTAGCTGGGATTACAGGTGTGTGCCACCACAGCTGGCTAATTTTTTGTATTTTTAGTAGAAACAGGGTTTCACCATGTTAGCCAGGCTGGTCTCGAAATCCCGACCTCAGGTGATCCCGCACGCCTAGACCTCCCAACGTGCTGGGATTACAGGCGTGAGCCACCGCACCGGACCATTGCTATTCTTATGACCCTTTATCAGAGAGGGGATAAGTGTAGTGTTCACTTACATCTCCTTAGGGTTGACTGCACCGGCATCTTCCATCAAGCAGTCGCCTTCCACTTTAGAACCTGTTCACAGTTAGCAAGAGGGAATATGCATTTCATATTAGGAACAGATTTCTTAAGTGATGTTAAATTAAAAGTGGAAACCAGTTTAGAACCATTTTTTCACCCTAAAACATCCATTGTAGTTTGTTGAAAGAGCAATGACTTTTAGAAGTGCTTGGTACTCAAACAGCACAAAATGTGCAGATTTATGATATATTGAAAACTATAGAGTTCTTTTTATTCTATGTTCTAGTGACTTTGTTTACACTAGTTGTGACATTTTGTATACTACAATGTAAATTCCTTACTATAACACTAATGTTACTATGGTAATTAATTTCGCAACTTCTTAAATGTTTTTGTCACTGCAGTCATATTAGTGAGAATTTGGGGGTATTAAAAATGCCTCTGCCTTTAAAGGTTAATTCACTGGAAATAATTGATTCATGCATTGACAAAGGAAACAATGCAAAAATTTCATGTGAGATGTTTTTAATACCATTATGCTAAGCAGTACTTGTTGGCTCTTTTCAAAATCTGATTCATGCTAAGCAGATCCTTTTTTCTACTTAAAGATACTGCAATGTATATTGTAGACATTTTGTATGTACTGTTGACTTATCACCTGATTGCTGACAGGCTGTGTGAAAATATTTTAACTTTGTGACTTTAGGGTCAATTATGAAATAATTGTGATCAAAATTCAACTGCTTCTGGGAAGTTTGTGGTGATTATCACTTTATTTAACGTTTGTTCTCAAGAAACAGTGATTTTGAAATGTAAATTGGCAGGTGGAAGCTTTTAGCTCAGAAGAATTCTGGGTTTCAGCACAATAAACTGTATTTCATCAGGGAGGATTAATTTTGTTTTTTTTTCACACTTTATTTAAATGTGGATATTTTTTCATGATACAGAATAAAATGTGCATTTTATGGAACTTATTTGAATTTGGTCTTTGTTGGAAATTGCTATTTTGAATTTAGTTAAATAAGTGAAAAGCTCCCCAATATTAAAACACAAAGAAATAGGTTTAAAGGAAACAGTCTTTTGATATATTAGAATGCCAATGTTATTTTAAACGTTCATATTTGTCCTCTGATAAATTGTATAAATGATAAAGTAGTATCATATCAGAAATTACAAGTTTAAGCTCCAGGAGTACATTTGGTTAAATTAGAATATTTCTCTGTACCATGAAAGATAGAGATAATGAGCAAATCCAAATAGGAATTTGGAGAAATCCTTATTTTAAAGTGGGATTTAAAAAAATGTTTCTCTATCAATATTTCTAAAATTCTATTAATACCATAACATTATGAGTTTTTTTGGAGCAGTGACATTTAGAGACTTAAAGGGCAGAATGTACATGGAATAAAAGTATACTTTTTCTCATTAAAAAAAATATAAATGGCTTTATCAAATTCCTATTAAAAAACAAGAGCTGAATATGTAACATACGATGTCTGTGACACATGAGAACTGCAGGGTTTTTTTTCCAACTAAAAAATAACAAGTTTTAGGAACACTTTTTGGAACATCACTGAAAAGTTATTCATACTTATGGCTATGTAAAATTACATTTTGATTACAGAGCAACCAAATAAAGCTTTGTCTTTTCTTTGGATATATTAGAATATAAGTAGAGGATTCTAGAGTTAGTTTTCAATTACATAGGAATCAAGGATATGATGATCACAGATAACAAAATGGATTGTCAAAGTGAAGTGAAACTTTCTACACAAATGATCAGTAATTAATGCTTTCTCCACTTTCTGTTCATTTTTGCTCTTCTTTCTTTCTTCTTTCCTTTCTCAGGCATGCACACATAGTCAACAATAAATTGCAATCTTTCCTTGTAAGTTCTGTGGTTATAACTCAATTAAGAAAGATACCAATTTCCAGCCAGGCACAGTGGCTCATGCCCGTAATCCCAGCACTTTGGAAGGCTGAGGGGGGTGGATCACCTAAGGTCAGGAGTTCGAGACCTGCCTGGCCAACATATTGAAACCCTATCTTTACTAAAAATGCAAAAATTAGCCAGGTGTAGTGGCAGGTGCCTGTAATTCCAGCTACTAGAGAGGCTGAGTCAGGAGAATCACTTGAACCCAGGAATCGGAGGTTGCAGTGAGCCAGGATTGTGCCATTGCACTCTAGCCTGGGTGACAAGAACAAAACTCCCATCAATAAAATACACCAATTTTCAAAACATGATAATACATATGTAGATGTGTGAGGAAATACCCAAGTGCCAAGTACCATTACGAGCCAGGATGAGACAGAAGTTTTTGTCCCATGGGATGTTTTCCTCAGGGAATGTGATGAAAAATAGAACGTGCTTTAACCTTCTAACCTTCAAACTTGAGGTTAGCTCCTTCAATTTCCACCCAACTAGGAGGCTTTTGCTTCCCATTGTTGAAAACACCAAGTTTTCTATATCAAGTCGGGTATATTTTGTTTAATCTAGGAAAATCAGCATAACATGTTTTAAATTTGATTAAATAAGGATATGCCTAAGGTGAGTGATGCAGAATTAACCTTTTGTAGCCAGGAGGGGCATTTGGAATGAATTAGCACCCCCACCTACTTTGAGAAATGAAGAAACCAAGAAGTGGAGAGGGTAGGCAATTCTCTAAAGTTGTTATGTGTAGTGACAACTTTGGAGATTAAAGTTCGGCATTGTTGGGATTAAAATTCAGTTGTTTTGACTCCCAATCCAATGTTTATTCTACTATATCACATGCCATCTGGTTTTTCACGGTGTAACACACACACACACACACACACACACATACATACTCACACACACTCTTTCGCTAATGCTACTGAAAGTGTTACTAGTCTCATCTCTGAATATTGCAGAAAGGATACTTATGTGTTCAACTATGTCATTTATGTGTCCTTTATTCCTGTTTTCTTAAATTACAAAACAACTGATATCTCATAAAAGGTGTACTCTCTCCCTTTGATATTGAAGATGGTAATTTAACATTCTACACTCATGATGCTCTCTGTCTACCTGAGTTTTAGAATCAGAACTAGACAGGTTATTTGTTGTATCTGGCTAAGGATACACAGTTGGGTCACAATTCTAGAAGACTGAATAAGGATTGGCTGGATGCTGACCATCCAGATCACTCTGTGTGGAGCAGGAACTGGAACTTCTGGGTTTCCTGCTTCCTGTGGGTCCATGCGGGTGCATCATATACAGCTTTCCATCTCACCTGATTCTACTGTCCTCTTGGCACCCAAGCTTAGCTTAAGTCTTGAAGGGTGTGTGTGTGTGTGTGTGTGTGTGTGTGTGTGTGTGTGTGTGTTTGGGGATGACATCTTCCTTGTTTCTTAATTCTCTGAGACTATTTTCATGAAAAGAAAAAATATGTATCTATGTTCATGGTTTATAAACAACAGTATTCAATACCATCAGTGGCTGGTGGAGAAGTGCTAGCAGCTTGTCACCTGTAGTAATTCAACCCATCAACAAACATTCCTCCCAGGTATGATACTGTTCTAGGCACACCACACTGATCAAATTCAGCTGCAGCCAAAGTGTAGACCTAGTTGTCTTCCACAACTGTATGTAACCTATTAAGAGACAAACAGCAAGATTCTGTTGAAATTCTTCATGTTAATGACCTTTGCACTATGGAATCCACTCATTGGCAAGTGTGTCAGGAAGCATAATACCTGCTTTTACAGAGGGGAGAATTTCAGCTCTCTCATGCTTTCTTTAAATTCTCAATTCTTAACATTCTTCCCCTAAATCTTCACAGCTCAGGTAACGAGAGCAGGGAGCAGATTTTCAGAGGCCTTGCTCTTTCACTGCTGCATGCATACGCTGTCTTTCCTTCCCTGTAGTTTTCCATTCTGCTATGAGCAGAAAGAGAAGAACGAACACGCTGCAGGCAACCTTAAGCTGATGATTCTGTGGCTCCCTGCCTGCCCGAGGAGAAAAGGGAGGATGAAAGCAAGATTTCCAACAATTGCCATCGAACATCCTGAAAGGAAAAGACGGAGTGGAAAAAGGGCAGGGAAGGGTTTTGCCTTTCAGGACATTAGCAGCAAATAAGAAACTTCTGTGCTAGTGCAGTTGCCAGGAGCCTCTCTTCTCTTTCTTTCCTCTGCTAGTGTTATTCCTTGTGTAGCTTACGGTAGGTTGGGACCAGGTCAAATAAGATAATAGCAATGAAAATGCTTTGAAAAGCATAACGGGTTATACAAAACTTGAGGTTCTTTCTATTTGCCATTGATTTTCTCAGTAGTCAAGGGTAGATTCCAGAACTTATTGAGAAAGAGCCATAAATCTTCATAACATATATTCACACACAGCTCCTCGTGAAGTTCCAAGATCTTCTCAATTATATATAGAGAAAATGGAACAAGTTTAAAGGTTGCTGAAACACAACACCTGGAGTGCTTTTACCTTCTTGTCAACCAAGCGAACAAACACAAACACTATAATATCCTCTCCTCAACTTCCACACTTCAGGAAATAAATACATAAAGAACTTATTAACATATAGGCTGTATAAAAATAGTCCCAGTTTTACTAATCTGAAATTCTCTAGATAGCAGTACTATTAGTCATTTTTACTTTCACACTTAGTTGTCAAAATCGTTAAGATCTCTGTTATACATAGTAGGCATTTGATGCTGTTACAGAGTTCTTCCCGATTTAAGATTCAGAGCTGTAAGATCAATTCCCAAAGTTCATGCTAAAGATATACAGAGGCCACTAGATGTTTAGTTAATTTAAGACTCTGACCCATTTAGATACAGTGAGGGCATAATGCTGGAGTTGACAAAATGTTTCTACCTAACATGACATGACACAGGAACCATGTTTAACATCAATACCTTCCATCAACCTGCCTCCCTTCTACACCCTGGCAGGATGTCTGCAACTTTTCTAGAGCTACATCTTGTGTGTTTTTGTTGTTTGATTGAATTGACTTTGAAATAGAACCAATATTCTTACAATTATGCATGTGGCATACGGATGTTTGGATAAGTAGAAATATCTACTATTTGTCTGTCTAAGACACCTTCACATATAATGCTTCTAACAACCTCATTAGAGAGATAAGCCCATAGGCTCTTGGTGATAACCCCTTATAACCTCACATAGCTAGAAAGTATCAGAAAAGAAGTTTTCAAACTCAGATCTGACTCTCAGATCTTATTTGCCTCAAAGTGACTCTCAGACCTGCATTAGGCACTTGGTTTTTACATCAGGACCTATCAAAGTAAAATATGCTAAAATTACTTTTTTGGAGGATTCGTCACCTGATTACAGAATTCCAGGGTTTTATCCTTGTGCTGAAGTTCCTAAAACAGGAAAAATGTTAGGGTTCACCTTCATATATGTTCTATTTACAGATATAAAGTATTATAATTCGTGGCATTCACTTCGTTTCTTCTTTGCCTGATGTCCTATGTGAGAAAGTCCCACAGGAGCATTGATATCTGTGCAGGACACTATGGTCATGTATACATAAGCTATTTAAAAGAAAGGGCTGTGTTCCTTCTTCTTTTATGGCTCCCTGCAGTGCTTAGAAGTGTGCACTATACCAGGTATAGCTACTACTCTTAAAAGTCTTGAAAGAATGCTTGGGGTAGTTCAAGTCTATTTCTTTAAGACTCATTCCTGTTTTGAAGCTTCAGTACAGCTAAGTCATGCAGGAGGATATATCTAACACTTGGTAGTCTCTTTGCATTCAAAATGAGTGAGACATCATAAAACACTTCCAACTCCCTGAGAATGCGTATTATATCGTGTAAAATTCCATGTGATGCCTTGATAGCTTTGTGCCTCACTGGGACCCAAAGACCTAACCGTAAGTTAGGTCAGATGTGTCTACCTGACTCCCAGTGAAAAGGCTTCCACCTGACTAGTTTCCTTATTAGTCAGACCACCTGCACTCCACAGTCTGCAATCTAACAGGCTTTCACTTTCTTGCCATCCAACAAATTTCTTCAAACAACCCAATCACATTCTCCTGTGGGAACCACGGGTCACCACACCCCCTTGTTACTACAAAGCGTGCCTCATCACGGCCCCCGATTGGTCCGAGTCCAACCCCAGTGTGCCCCTACGTGGTATGGGATGTCCTTCTCCTCTGGGCTGTGAGTATATGTGACTAACAAATTGCTATTTCATCTGTCCAGGGTTTGGTGTTTGACCATCTTGTATTATTTAGGGCGGGGGATTCCTCCCTCACCAATAGGTCAATAGGAGGCCACTAGACCAGAATGATAATTCACTTTATTGTGGAGAATTTTAGTGTCCATCAACTAACACTGCTCATCAAAAATTGGCACATTTTGGCTACTCTCACGTTGATGGTTTAATTAAATGAAGATCTCTGTGTATAGTAAGGCTTTGTAGTCAAATGTGGTGATCCTATGTATAAATTTTGGATTTTGTCTTTCGGACATTTTGCTATGATTTCCTAATAAAGGTGATTCGTTTAGCTTAGATGGGCATCAGCCAGGTAGTAAAAATCAATCTGTTTTAAAATCCAATTTAAATGTTTAGATCAAATGTTTCCCTCTTTCGCCGTTCTTAATGCTGGAGTTTGTTGATGCAATTAAACTGAAATAATGATACTTTGCTCTTTGCAAATGTCTACTTTTCAGGACACTTTGCATTTTCAAGTATCCATCGATTTAGAGTTTCTGGACAATTCAACAGTGAAGGGAATTATCTTTTGCAAAGTTTCTATACAATCTTTTCACTGCTCCAAAGAGTTTGAAATGATCGTGTAGATCAGTGGTTCTCAACTGGGGCCAATTTTGTTCTTAGGGGATAATTGGCAATTTGTGGGAGTGTTTTGGGTTGTCTGAAAGAAGCAACAGTGCTTCTAGCATTTAATGGATAGAGACAAGTGACGCTGCTAAACATCCTACAATGAATAGAACATCCCTCATAATCAAGGTGTTATGCAGTCCCAAATGCCCAAAGTGCTGAGGTTGATATACCCTGATTTAGACCATGTAGCATGCTGCTGCTTCTTTTCAAATTACAAAAACCATTATGTGAATGATTTGGCCCACAAATCAGCCACGTTCAGAAGTTGCCTTATTCAGAAAGTAACTCCTCAGAACATTCCTAGAAATAGTGCAAAGCACCACAATAGAGGCTGGGGGTTAGGGCATGGCCGATCTATGCTGGTCCTTTCCAGTCTGTATATAATCTCTGCACCCCACAGTCCTTCTGTGCCTGTCCGAATAGAGCAGAAACATATTCTGCCATGACAAAGCCAAAATTCCCAGTCCTATACTTAACTTTCCATTCAGAATAGACTTTACAGAATATTTGTGTCTTTTTTATTTGATATTTAAGTTTTGATACTTAAGTATTCGTATATGGTTTCTAGCTTCTCTCATGTGAAATTTGTAACTTGAAAAAAATGAATGAGTTTTTATTTTGGAAGAGGAATCAGCTCAACAATCAAGTAACTCTTTTAAGTGTCCCTCAAGTTATAAATGAGCCTATTTTTGATAGTATCCAGTTTATTAAAATTTAAATTGTAGGGGATCTAATAAATGTTGGTAAAAATGTCTTCTCTGGGCTCATTAGCATCATTTTTAAATGGAGGTTCTGTGGCTTAACTGAGCTAAATTCCTGCCCTGCCTTGCCCTCCTTCCTTTCTTATGCGTACACAGCTGTGACTCACTCATTAAACAACCTTTGGAAAGAGTATGTGCTTAGAGGCAGAGATATGGGCTTGCCTGTGAACGTCAGTGGAAAAGCTCATTGAGAATCCTGCTTATATTTATGTTTCCATTACTACTATTATTGCAAATCTGACTGAATGTGATGGCTCCGACATAATTACACACACATACACCTCACTCACATAAATGAAATAAGCTCATGTGGCAACTAATCATCTTAGCTTGATAGTTACCACTCATTTCTTTGGGAAGAGGTGAGTCTTAAAAATATGTCTAGACTCTAGGAATCTTGCTTCCCTTCATCCTGACAGTGAGCCACACTTTGTTTAGAAATGAATTACGTCCAGTATTGGTACATTGACACCAGTGAGATCTATTGGAGAAGCTTACGTTGTGAAGGTTTATTGCCTCTTAATAACTTCACTATAGTTTAAATAGCATACATATGTTCCCTATAAGTATATAACACTATGGGTTTTAGTAAATTCATATAGGTTTGCAACCATCATCATGATCCAGTTCTAAAATGTTTCTGTTACCACAAACTGGTCCCTCACGTCCGTTGTCAGTCCTCACTCCCCTCCCATGCCTCAAGCATTCCTCTGGTGCTTTCTCTCTCCTTAGATTTGCCTTTAACAGAAATTTCATTTAAATAGAATCATACAATATATAGGCTTTGGTGCCAAACTTCCTTCACTTAAACCATGTTTTGGAAGTAAATCCATGTTGTTGAATGTGTCAGTAGTTCATTTTTATTACTGAGTATTTCAACACACAGTTATACCCCGCTTTGCCTAGTCACCGGTTGACAGACATTGAGGTTATTTCTAATTTTGTTTGCTTTATAAATAATGCCTTTTGTAGTTATATGTTTTCATTTGCCATGGGCAGATATGTAGGTGTGAAGTTATTGGGACCTTTGGTAGATGTATGTTTAACTTTTAGAGAAAATACCAAACAATTTTCTAAAATGACTGTACTATTTCACATTTCTTCTAACAACACAGACGATGGTTCCAGTTTCTCCACATCCTTGCTAAGGCTTAGTATTATCAGCCTTTCTGATTGGATACATTTTAGTGGATCTATAGTGGTATCTTCTGTGGTTTAAATGTATATTTTCCTAATGATTAATTATCTTGAGCATCTTTATTCATATCGTTTGTATATCTTCTTTGGTGAAAAGTGTATTTGAATATAATGTATTGAGAAAATGTTTAAATCTCTCACCTTCTTTTTGCCCCTCGTTGCCACTATTTTTCAGTCCCAGTAAGTTGACAATTAATTGATATCTGAGCTATAAGACTATGTTACTTTCAGATATTTTCGTGAATAATTGGGAAAG
Source organism: Sapajus apella (assembly GCF_009761245.1). Taxonomy (NCBI): domain Eukaryota; kingdom Metazoa; phylum Chordata; class Mammalia; order Primates; family Cebidae; genus Sapajus; species Sapajus apella. The sequence goes on from NW_022436999.1 coordinate 10,413,543, forward strand.
GGGATCAGTGGCATTAGCACTTTTGGGAGGTATTGTCTTAAATTACAAAGTTTCCTTCCCTGCTTAATACAGTTGACTATTTCAAGGAACCCATTTATACTATTTCTTAATAGGTGCTGCAAAGCAGTCTGGCACCAAAATTTTAAGTTCAAAAGATTTTTTTTTATCTTAAAGAGAGCAGATTTTATTAATCTCAAAAGCTGATTTTTGAAAAGAATTCAGGAGGAATTTTACATTCCTATTCTGAACTGTTCTTATAGTTTAGCCTAGCATTCATTCATTCATGTGGGTAATAAATGCTAAAGTATAAAAAGCTTTAAAAATAAGGCATCTTAAAAATTATAGTTGCATATGAAGTTTGAAGTGTTTTTTTCCAGTTCTGTGAAGGCCATTGGAAGATTGATGGGGATAGCATTGAATCAAAAGAGAGCCTGCATAGCCAAAACAATCCTAAGCAAAAAGAACAAAGCTGGAGGCATCATGCTGCCTGACTTAAAACTATACTACAAGGCCACAGTAATCAAAACAGCATGGTACTGGTAGCAAAACAGAGACATAGACGAATGGAACAGAACAGAGGCATCAGAAGCAACACCACACATCTATAATCATATGATCTTTACAAACCTGAGAAAAGCAATGGGGAAAGGATTCTATGTTTAATAAATGGTGTTGGGAAAACTGGCTAGCAATGTGCAGAAAGCAGAGAATAGACCCCTTCCTGATGCCTTACACTAAAATTAACTCCAGATGGATTGAAGACCTAAACATAGGACCTAATACCATTAAAACCCTAGAATAAAACCTAGGCAAAACCATTCAGGACATAGGCATAGGCAAGGACTTCATGGCTAAAATACCAAAAGCAATGGCAACAAAAGCCAAAATAGACAAATGGGATCTAATTAAACTCCAGAGCTTCAGTACACTAAAGAAAACAGTCCTTAGAGTGAACCGGCAATCAACAGAATGGGAAAAAATTTTTGCAATCTACCCGTCTGACAAAGGGCTAATATCCAGAATCTACAAAGAACTAAAACAGATTCACAAGAAAAAAACAAACAAGGCTATTCAAAAGTGGACGAAGGATATGAGCAGACACTTTTCAAAAGAAGACATCTATGAGGCCAACAAACATGAAAAAATGCTCATCATCAATGATCATTAGAGAAATGCAAATCAAAACTACATTGAGATATCATTTCACGCCAGTTAGGATAGTGATCATTAAAAAAATCTGGAGACAACAGATGCTGAAGATGATGTGGAGAAATAGGAACACTTTTACACTGTTGGTGGGAGTGCAAATCAGTGCAACCATTGTGGGAGACAGTGTGGCGATTCCTCAAGGACCTAGAAATAGAAATTCCATTTGACCCAGCAATCCCATTACTGGGTATATACCCAAAGAATTATAAATTGTTCTATTATAAACACACATGCACATATATGTTCATTGTGGCACTGTTTACAATAACAAAGACCTGGAACCAACCCAAATGTCCATCAAAAATAGACTGGATAAAGAAAATGTGGCACATATACACCATGGAATACTATGCAGCCATAAAAAATGATGAGTTCATGTCCTTCATAGGAACATGGATGAATCTGGAAACCATCATTCTCAGCAAACTGACACAAGAACAGAAAATGAAACACGACTTGCTATCACTCATAGGCAGGTGTTGAACAATGAGAACACATGGATGCAGAGGGGAGCATCACACACTGCAGTCAGTTGGGGGGGACTGGGGAGGATCAGCAGGGGTTGGAGAGGGAGGGGAGGGATAACATAGGGATAAATACCAGATATAGGTGATGGGGGGAGGAAGGCAGCAAACCACCTTGCCATGTATGTATCTATGCAACAATCCTACATGATCTGCTCATGTATCCCAGAACCTAAAGTACAATTAAAAAAAAATTATAGCTGCACATCTAGGGAAGATTTATTCTTTGCAATTCAAGCAACTCAATATCTTGGGCTGGTTTACTTTTCAAGTTTTCAGTCAGGTCCTTTATTTTATGGAAAAGTTACTTAGTTGAGGTTCTATCCCTTAGTTTCTTCAGTGGGCTTTTCTTTTCTTTGGTGCATTGTTTTTTAAATTAAACTAAAATAAAAAAGATTTTTCTGGCTCTGTAAAGCAGGTGATATGGCTATGTAACAATATTCCATTTTAAAAATATAGTTTGTTTCACAAACTTAAGAATTATAAGAATGCAGAATTTAAAAGTCTTTGTTGCTTTGTGTTGTAAACTCATTCCTGAAAAGTTGAGGAAAGTATACTATTGCTTTTCTTGTGACTTGTTGGCTAAGGGTCATTTTTCCAGATTGACTTGATGTAAAAGAGCATGAACTATTCCGAGCAAAGCAGAATTGTTCACATTTGGGGAGATTTGATATCTCCGGCTTACATTTACCTGCAACACCTCAAGCCACAGTGAAGCTTTGAAATAGGATGCCCTTTGAAAAGTGTTTCACAATTCTGGGACCCCAGACTAGATTACTTCTAAATACATTTGTTCTGTGCCTGTAAATTGCAGATTGGGCTCCCACCAGTTCACAAAATTAAATCCCATTCTCACTCTACAGGTCCTGTAAGCTGATTCTGTGACGGCCAAGGCTACATTTCCTGGACACCCTTGTTTCTCCAGGATCTAACAAAGAGCCACATGTGTAGAATGTAATCAGTCATTATTTGTTGACTAAACAAATGTTGAATGTTATCTTAGCATTGTTAAATGTCAATATCATAAAATAGTAAATGAATAATACCTCACTGTTTGACTCCCAGAGAGGCTGCCTTCTACTCAGTATTTTCAGGTTTCTTCAGATTTGTTCCTTTGGTTCAAATGTTAAAATGAAGAGGTAACCCCTATATATTCTGGTATGATGCTAATAACATTATAGAATATGTGGAATTGCCAATATACAACTATATAATTTTAATTTTCTTGTAATTTTTCAAATATGTTTTATTTTACAGATGTGCATTAGATTTATACTACATAAAACTACTATGCCTTAAAAGGGAGAGATACAGAAGCATATGGGAGAGAGATCTTGCCTTCAGAGGAGCTTAGAGCACAAGGTAGGATGCTGAGAGGTATACAAATAATGTAAGGGACGAGGTACGAGTGGAAGGAATAGGGTGAGGATGCAGAGAAAATAGTGATTGCAGAAATAATCATCCTCAGACTTCCAAATGGGAGCATGTGTGTTGTGGTCTAACTGTATTTGTTTTCCCTCCTGTTGCTAGCAGGACAGTAAAATGCTCCAGTCACTCTAGAAAATGCTTTGTTTCTTAAAACACTAAACATACACATACCATAAGACTCAGCAATTTGTACTCCTGGATATTTATCCAAAATGAAACTAATGTTTCCACAAAAAAGCTGTACACAATTGTGCATAGAAGCCTTATTTGTAATAGCTTAAAATTAGAAACAACCAAAATACCCCTCCATGGTGAAACAAATGACAGTATGCCCACACTGTGGGACATTCTGCAACAATGGAAAGGAATAAGCTATTAATATACACAACCACTTGGGTGGATCTTAAGGTGAGCTGGGAGCAAGAGAGCAGGTGGACAGAAAGCAAACTCTTGAGTCTCAATGATGCAACTAACGATCAAGAGCATGGCTTGCCTTAGTTCAAAAATGAAGGATGTTAGAGTGATGGATACAATTTCTAGTTCTGACATACTAATTTTTCTGAGTGTGAATATAATAAGGTACCATAATACCTATGCTTTTTTGGAGTCTATCATTAACTGTTATGAGTTAAATTTTATGGAAACTATATTATCTTACTGGATATAAATTAGATTGAAAAAAATGTGGCCTATAGGAAATACATGTGTATCATTTTATTTTCTAGCTTTTGTGAGTGTTGTGCTATTCCAGAAGTTCACAAGCACGGCGATGACAACGCCCCTCATCCATTTTTATTGTCTGCTAGTGAATAAAATTTACCGTCATTTAGTAATACCCTTCTGAAATAGGGCTGCAAAGCCTTTTTAACACTTTTCCATTCAAACATATATGTAAATTCTTAAAAATCTAGCACCAATTTTTTAAGTTGCCCTTTTTGTTTGAAATACTTATCAATTCACAGCCAGTTAGAAGGTAAAACAGAGAGGTCCAATGTATCCTTCACCCAGTTTCCCCGAGTAGTTACAATTTATCTAATATAGTACAATATCAAAACCAGCAAAACCAGGACTTTGATATTGGTACAATATGCATTTATAGTACTAAGTAATTTTGTCACATGGGTTGATTTATGTAACCACCACTGTAATCAAAATACAGAACTACTCCTTCACCACAAGGAGCTCCTTTATGCTAATACCTTCTAGTCCACCCCAAATCCTGGCACATTCTCACCATACCCAACCCCTGATAACTATAAATTTATTTTCCATACCTATAATTTTGTCATTTCAAAGTTTTACATAATTAAAATCATACAGTATGGGAACTTATGAGATTGGCATTTTTCATTCAGCATAATACCCTTAAGATCCATCCAGTTGTTGTGTATTTTAATAGTTCATTCCTTTTCATTGTTGTGTAATGTTCCACAATATGGGCACACCATAGTTTGTTTCACCATTGAGGGGCATTTTGGTTATATCTAGTTTTAGGCTATTACAAATAAGGTTCCTATAGACAATTGTATACAGCTCTCTTGTGGGAACATTAGCTTCATTTTGGATAAATATTTAGGAATACAAATTGCTGAGTCTTACGGTAAGTGTGTTTAGTGTTTTAAGAAACAAACTGTTTTCTGGAGTGAATGGAGCATTTTACAGTCCTGCTAGCCACATGAGAGATCCAGTTTCCCCATTCCCTGCTAGCATTTGGTACTGTTGCTATTGTTTACTTGCGCTGTACTGATAGATTTATAAGGATGATATTTCTTGGTGGTATTAATTTGCATTTCTCTATTGGCTAGTGATGCTGCATGTCTTTTCTTGTGCTTATTTGCCACCAGTGTATCATTTTCAGAAAAATGTCTCTTCATGTATTTGTCATTTTCCAACTGAATATAGATATACATATATATATGTATACATTTTACTGTTAAGTTTAGAGAGTGAGTTATATATTCTAAATATGAATCATTTGTTGAATGTATGGTTTGCAAGTAGTTTCTCTCAATCTATGGTTTGTGTTTTGACAGTCTTTCATAAAGCAAAGGTATTTAATTGTAATTAAGCCCAATTTATAGATTTTTAAAAATATCTAGTGGTTTTAGAGTCATGTCTAAGAACTTTTCATGAAGTTCTAGGTCCTGAAGATTTTCTTCTAAGTTAACTTATAAAAATTTTAGATTTGTTATGTTTTACACTTAAATCTATGGCCCCTGTTGAGTCAGTTTTTGTAAAAGGTGTGAGATTTAGATTCAGGTTTACTTTTTTTGCCCAAAGATGTCCAACTGTTATTCCAGAACCATTTGTCAAAAAGTTAATCCTTTTTTCACTGAATTGTCTTTGCACTTTTGTAAAACATCCTCTAGCCTTCTTCACCTGCCCCATTTATTGATGCATTTATCATGCTACTAATACCACATGATCTGCATTATTGGAGCTGTATAATAAGACAGGATTGGTAAAATAATCTCTCACAATTTATTCTTGGTATTTTTTTTCTTCTTCATCTTCCTTTCTTTCTTTCTTTCTTCTTTCTTTCTTCTTTCTTTCTTTCTTTCTTTCCTTTCTTTCCTTTCTTTCCTTCCTTCCTTCCTTCCTTCCTTCCTTCCTTCCTTCCTTCCTTTCTTTCTTTCTTTCTTTCTTTCTTT